>NC_056746.1:1418500255-1418775255 GCF_019279795.1 Protopterus annectens | reverse complement strand
TTTGGGTTTTTAATACCATGACAGGTTATGATTAAAGAACATGAATTTAGTATTGTTTCCATCTTTGATGTTAGCCCAAAGTACTCTTTGCAGCACCCGCAATGTGCCCAGAACTGAATCCTTCTGCAATTCATAAGGAGTTACATGTATTGATAGCATATTTAGATACAACTGTAACTTTTTTTTATTAGACCAATTGCTCTCAGCAAACAGAACTCTCTGGTCATAAAATATATAAAAACAATACCAAAAATGACCAAAAAAATTAATGAGAATAAATAATAAATGTAATGACCATAAACATATTCAGTAAGCACTTATGTCTTAAACAAGACTTCTTTAAACTAAATTAATTCAAAACTTGCAAACTTTTTATATAACCACATGCTTAAAACTTTTCACATCAGTTACATAATTAACTAATTAATGTCTAGGCCTCCTTTTTTTTAAATAAATCTTAACATTAATCTTAACATTCTCATTATCTTATAACCCTGGAGGGTTGCATGCATCTAATCTCACTTGCCAGAAATACTCCCTCCAGTCCAACTCATCTTCTGCAACAAACCTACTTAAAAATCATATACTTGATCAAGAACCAAAAACCTAAGGAAACCTTGCATTTACCTGTGGAATAATGCTTCCCAATGCATTATTTATATTGCCTGTTTCAATGGCATATATATGCTCATATTTCCCATGGTGCATTTCAGTCATAGTCCTACCAACATAATAAGCAGGGCAAGATAAATAAATAAGTAAATAAACTACAAACTTGGATTTGCAAGTGAAATGCCCTAAAATATTGATTTTACATTTTTAACTGCATCTGTTGTATCCACTTTTAAATACTGGCAATAATTGCAATTATGGCATTTATACAGTCCTTTTTAGCTTTATACATATTAACATAATGTAACTTCAGTTGAAAAATATCTTTCAGATGTTTTACTCTTTTATTCACAAAAGTTGGACTCTCCCCTACAACTCTTTTGTCCTCAGGGAAACTACTTAAGATTTTCCAGTTTTCTCTAACAATATTTTTGATATTTTTCCCCATCTAGAGAACATTGCACTACAATCCACATCCTGAAGCTTTTTAAGTTATTATTATTATTGTTTGATTTCTTTTCCATTCTTTCTTCATTTTTAGAACCGTTTCTCTAATATTAATAATTTCCTTTAGCCCTTGCTTCACAATATTTTGGGGCACTTCCTTGTCAAATACTTGTGACCCAATGCAGTTCCATTTTTCAAAATACTTTTTAATTTTCCATAAACTTGCTGACCCTAATCAATTGTGTACTTGTCATCCTCCCAGTGTATATGTCCCCTAGCTGTTGCCAGTGGTGAGGATTGAAGCTCCTTGATTACTAGACCACTTCAGGGGTGTCACATATTAATTGGTGGCAGTGGTGGGATGACAAGTACACATACAGTAAAGTGCAATTTCCCTTAACAGCACACAGAGACCACAGTCAGTCTGGGGCTGATTTCTCCCTCTTTCTCCAGATCCCCAATAAAACTCCCCACTGACACAGCTATAGGGTTGAGATCTCAGCTGAGGGGTCAAGCCAAAACCTCCAGCACCCTCTCTGTCCATCCAGTGCTTTGTGTCCCTGCCCAAGTAGCTGACACACACACTTTGAGATTTGATTTGAATCTGGCACAGGTTTACTAGCTATGCCCTCTTCTGCCCAGACTATAAGGTAGTTATCACTGCCACAAACCACTCTTATCAGCTACTCTAGGCCTTTAACAAAGGGTGTCCAATCCTACTGTGTGATGTTACTAATAATCCAAATGGTAGTTTTGACCAAGTGCCAGACTATTAGGAGTGGCCTGTACAGTGTCAGAAAATACATATGCAAGTACTATAAGAGCTTAAATATGTCTCACAGATATCAGCCACAAAGATAGATTTAAATACATTTAATAATAAATAATAAAAGAACAAGACAATACTCAGTAAATCAACACAGTAACTTCACAGGAAATATTTAAAACAACCTTGCAGGATAGTCTCATATACATATAAAACACATCTAAACTAATCTTTACTATATTCCTATCTATATCTAAGAGTTACTATGCCCTAAAAAACTTACTTACAGCAAGGCAAGTGCAGATGGTGATGATGAGTGGATGTTCTTGCTAAGTCCAAGATAAAATCCAAACTTTCCAGTCTCTCTCTTTTAGAAAGTTCGTAAATTAATATCAAATATTACTGCTGTGTTTGTTTGGATGACATCACTTTTTGTCACCTGACTTCAGTTCCAAGGCTAAAGCCCCTTTTGTCAGAAACGAACTGAATTTAACATCATTGTGTGAAATATACATATCTCTCAGATATTTGCTCAGAACTTTGCAGCTGCTAGGAAGTCATAAAGCAATAAAATACTTCTGTATCTCAAACCTAGTAATTACTTCTCTCCAAGACAATACAAAAAAACTTTTAACTCTAAACATTGTGTCTGCTACTGAACTGAAACTGAGAGGTAATCTTATAGCACAATCATAAAACAATTTAATTTCAACTTATTTTCTTGATGTTTTGCAAGTTAATGTTGCATGTTCTAGTTTCTACTGTTAAAAATATATACAGTCACACAATTACAACAGTTTCTATACATTTCTGTTCTAAGCCAGCAGGGCATGCTGTGGTTGCATTCTTGTAGCTCAGTACTGTACAAACCCTGTTCAGCACATTATTCTGTATAAATCATATCGATGTTCACAAATGACATAGGATTATTTACAAAATTCCAGATAGCTGGGCTGGAGGTGTGATAGAGTTTGGGGTTTATATGGGTGATGTAGAATCTTATGAGATAGTGTTAGCTCATTATACACAAGGAGATGAGGAAGTTATAGCCATTGTAGCTATTTCAGAGCTATACAATGATGTGTATTATAGGGAGAGTCAATGGCAAACCTGCCAATTTTATTGTAGCATGCTTCTGGTTTTGTGCTGTAGTTTTTTCTTAGATTAGTGAGAATTGGAGAAACATATGTGAGTGTTGACAGTAGGTGTGTGGGTGCTATTGTTTCTTTGGTCATTTTGTCAGAAAGGGTTTGTTCCTATATTAGACCCCAAGTTTTTATGGTTTGGGCAATGTGAATGTCAAATCTTAAGTTACAGTCTATTTCCATACCTAGTAGTTTGGTGTGATTAACAGGTGAGATAATGGTATTATTTCTGGATACTGTGTTAAAGGGAAAATAAGGAGGTTTATATTTAGAAGGGTTGAATACTAGTAATTTTGTTTTATTGGGGTTTAAAATTAGCTGGTGGTCAGATGACCATGATTTGAGTGATAGGAAGGATGCTTGTGTGAGTGTGTGTAATTCTTGGATGGAAGATGCATTACATATTAATGTGGAATTATCTGCATGTTGTATGACTGCAGCATGCGGTATAGAGATGTGGAGATTATTGGTAAAAATAGTTAAATAGTAGTGACCCAAGGATGGAGCTTGGGGATCGCCTAGTGTTACTGGAAGTAGTGGGGAAATGTCAGTGTGCCACTGAACTGCCTATTGATGGCCTGATGGATAACTTTGGAACTGAGGTATAGTAGACTCAGAGTGATTAAGGTTAGAAAGGACATTGATAAGTTTACTATCTGCTACTGTGTCAAATTACTTTGAGAGGTCTATAAAGAGAGCTGCTACAAATATACCATTGTTTCTATATTTATTTACAATTTCTGTGAATGACAAGAGGGCAGTAGTGGCACTGTTGTGTGTTACTAAGTAGGGTGTGGGTGGTCCATAATTTGTCTGTGTTTCAAGAATTTTGAATAGAGTGAAGAGGATAACAATGGGGCAATAATGTAATAGTTCTTTTGAGGTGCCACCTTTGTGGAGAGGGATTATATAAGAAATTTTCCAGATATCAGGAACTATATTTTCAGTTATAGATCGGTTAATAAGAATTGTTACAGAATAAGCTATGGCCTCAGCAGCAAGTTTCAGAAAGTCTGCTGGAAGTTTATCAGCTGCTAAAGTAGTGGGTTTCAGTTTATTTAACAGCTTTTTAAGTGTATCCATAGTTACAGGTTTCAGAAATAGTTGTTGTTATTGTCTGCATTATAAGAAGTAGTTAAGATGGAAGAAGATTGAGGCTTGGTTAGGGCAAGAATTGATTCAGTGAAATACCTGTTGAACTGTGCAGCCATGTTATCGTTAGTGTTTGTAGTGGTTGGGGGAGATGTACTAGCTTTACCAGGTAAAAGAATGTTGTTGATGGCCGACCAGAAGTTTTGATGTTTTTTCTGCATGTCATGATAGTACTTGACTTTGTCAAGTTTGACCAGTTTTTTTACTTTGTTTCTGAGTTCCAGGGATGATGTTTTGAGAGCTTGAGAGCCAGTTTTATGCCAATCAGTCCATGTTTTATCGGGTCTATAGTATATATTTGAAGTTTCAAAACTTCGAACCTCAAATGTTCGACAACATATGAGCAAAGTTTGAAACATCGAAAATATAATAAAAAATTAAAAAAAAAACTTACCTCAATGCTCTGAGCAGGGGGCAAGCCACCCTGCATCCCCCACACCCCCCCTACTTAACTTGATCATATGGTGTCGACCATATGACATTCGAACTTTAAAAAGTTTGAATAATTAATAGGGACCCATTTTATCTTGTAGTTTCATTAGAGACCTAGTTTCTTTGGTAAGCCAGGGTGCATAGTTAGATTTGACTCTTATCATTCTAACTAGGGCATATGAGTTCAGGATATTTAGGAAGATAATGTTAAAATACTGGACAACATCATTAAGATGGAGGGTATTAAGTGGTTCCCATATACAAGTTTTAAAGGCTGAAATAAATTGATTAGGATTGAAATTTGTTTTGTTTCATATCAGGCAGTAGGTAGTTGGTTTTGCTTGATAGGTGTGGAGTTTTAGCATAAAGGTAGAACAATGGTCCCTCAGGGTGTCTGGTAAGCAACAAGAGTGATAGGAGAGGGCTGTCCAGTCTAGAATTGATTCTCGCTTGGAAGTTTTGTCAATTCTACTCGGTGACTGAATAATTTGATTAAATCCATGCAGATTTATGTAGCTGATGGGATTGTTTGAGGAACAAGTTAACCAGTCTGTGTTAAAGTCTCCCATGAGAAATGTTTCATGTGAGAAAGAATCTGTGGCCCAGTTAAGTAAATTCTCTAGAATAGGTATATTGTTGCCTGGTTGGATGTAGCAGCCAATTATGTTGATATATTCTCTGGCATTTATTTTTAAACCCGTGAGTATGATTTCAGCTTTGTTACGGGAAGGGGTGGGTAGTTCAAGAGTTTCAACACTGAGTTCATTTCTAAATAATATAGCAACACCGTCACCTTTTTTATTTTTTCTATCATTACGTAGAATAGTGTAACCAGGTGGTTGTCGTGTTAGGCTTTAGCCAAGTTTCAGTTATGAGAACGATGTCAGGGTTATAGAAGGAGAGGGTGGCATGAAGTTCTTCAACTTTATTTATAATGCTTCTTATATTAATGTTTAAGAGTAAAAGGTCTGTGGGTTTTCTTGTAGATAATAAAGTATTATGACACTGGGTTGGGGAGATAGGAGTGTGAGATGGAGGACCATGATTAGCATGCATATCTCCACTGAGGGATAGATTAAATGCTAAGTGGGTAATTAGATGTATTGAAGTGGTCATATACCTGTTATAAGTCAGGGAAGGTTTAGAATTATTATGTTCTGGTACTCTGTGGGTGGGGATAAAATGGAGTGTGGTTATGTTGAAGATGGATGGGTAGAGAAGAAAACTGAAATGGGTGGAATTATTACCGCTAGTGGAAGTGGTGGCATGGTGAGATGCTGAGTTCGCTAGATATGTATGATATGAAGTAGTGTGTGCAAGTAAAGGATAGCAAATGTGATGTTTTGCAATAGCATAATGTCTGTAATTCAGTTATAAAAGAAGAGAAGGGCTGTTATGTTGTTGGGAGTTGTTTCACTAATGTTTTTGAAGATGTTTGTTATATACAATGGAGTATTAATAGACTGCTGTCAGGTGAAGTATAGAGAAGTGAAGTGGTATGTGTGAGAGTGGAATGGGTAAATATGGATGGAGTTGGACATAATGGAGAAGGGGAGATTGGGAGGTGAATTATCTCTATGAGAGGAATGGAAAATGGGGTACATGAAAGATGTGGGGGCTGTATTTGGAGTAGTGATGTGGTGATGTATGATTCACTGTGGAGAAGAAGTGAGAGTGGCTAAGGTGTATAAATGCAATAGATGCAGAGGTGGGTGGGAATAGGGTAGGGTAGGGGGAGCAGAGTGAGCCCGAGTGTAGCAAGTGTGAAAGGAGTGGTTTGAAACCACGAGGCCAAGGAGTTAGCAACTACAAATACAATCAGCTAACTGGAAACCCAGCCCCAGGTCAGTATATCAGAGAGAGAACCTATCTGGTTACTGTTATTAAAGGATATAGTGATAAGAAAATGGTAAAGAAGATATTGAAAGACTGAGGAGGGGTTACTATAAGGGGCTATGTGTTTTTACCTGAGTACTACAGTTACGTTGACCTTGATGTGTGGAGGGAGATATATATTAAAGACTATAATACAAGTAATAAGAGTTTGGGGGTGAGGCTAATAGCAGCTGCCCAGTGTGAACACCGTTAAGTAAATCTACCTGTACACTAGATGGTACAACTAATAATAGACATGCACTTTAATGTTATAAAAGGCTTGTGTAGTGGAAGCACTTTTATCTGGTAGGGAATCAGGTTCCTGCAGAGAAAATTCAATGATAAAAAGCCTTCATGTAGAAGAAAGTTCCCAATGATTGTACTATGTCGAAGACCAATGTAAGTAAGCAGTGCCAACTTTAATAATAAGCAGCAGGCTCCTGGTAACATGAGAAGATATTAAACTGCTTTGTGCATGTACATTAAATGTTTTACAGTTTAGGACTTGAGAAAGCATCTTCTTACTTAGGCAAATACAACTAGTAATGTTGAGTGCACTCACAGGGCTAATAGCTTCTCAGAGCTCACTCTTATCTATCAAAGTACAGCTCTTCACATTAACTTTTACTTGAGATAAAAATAAAAGGCATAAAGCAACCATGAAAGCAGTAAACGGTATATATTTTAGCACATTTCCAAGCTGCATTAATTTCTGATCAGATACTGATTTCAGGTGTACAATGCATAAAGCTAGTAATACAGTCTTAAACAGAGCAAACAATGCAGTTGCTATATCACCTTTCACACAAGCATGTAGGTTCCTGCTAGAGAAGTGAAATTTTGATAGTGTTCAAACCCACATGTTAATTATGATGTTACATTATGTAATGCTAATAATACAGTCATAAACAGAGCAAAAAATGGAGTCACAACATCACCTTTTACACAAGTAATTACGTTCCTACTAGAAAAGGGAAATTATGATAGTGATCCACACCATACATTAAAATATTCTAGACATGGTTCCATACTGTTTCTAATTAACTGTGACAGTAATAGAGCTGTAGGTTTACCCACTTTATGAAAAGATGTATTAGTTAGATCTACCTGATGTGGACACTGGGGCAAGTCACTGTGGATATACAGCCTATGAGAGTGTAAAATGTGTTTAAAAATGGAGCCTTAAATGTGTTATTTAAAACTTTTGTTTAAGCATAAAGGGGAAGGCGATGTTTCTTCTCTGCAAATTGAAACCACAAGGCTGAGGAGCCAGCGACTACAAAAACAATTTGCCAGCTGAAGACTCAGCCCCAGGTCAGTATATCATAGAGAGAAACCATCTGGTTATTGTTATTAAAGGATATAGTTATAAGAAAAATGGTAGACAAGATATTGAGAGGCTGGGGGGGGGGTTACTATAAGGGGCTATGTTTTTACCAGAGTACTTCGATTACTCTGACCTTGATGTGTGTGTGTGTGGGGGGGAGGGGCGGATGCATATTAAAGACTATAATACAAATAATACGAGTGTGTGGGGAGGGCTAATAGCAGCTGTCCAGTGTGCACACCATTAAGTAAATCTACCTGTACATTAGAAGGTACAACTAATAAAAAACAGTACACATACACTTTAATTGTATGAAAGGCTTGGGCAGTGCAGGCACATTTAGTTTTTAGGGAATCGGTTTCCCACAGAGAAAATTCAATGACAAAAAGCCTTCATGCAGGAGGAAGTTCCCGACAATGGTACTATATGGAAGACTGTCATTAGAGGACAGGTAAAACTAATGTGCACAGTGGGGCAAGTCGCCATGGATATACATCCTACAGGAGTATAAGATGTGTCTTCCGAATGCCAGTGTAGGTGGAGGCTCTAAATCTAAATGATAAATATTAACAAATCAGGAAGGCAGGAGATGCACAGTCATCAAAATGAAGTTAAAGATGTGGAAAGAGTTTGAAGACAATGATTCAAACAGGCTCTAGTATCTGGCTACTCAAAGGGGTAGGCATAATGCTGTTGACATTGTTTTCAGCAAGGTTGGAGAAGTACTGACCTTAACCTTGGATATTGTTGAGATGAAGGGGAGACATTTTGATTAATCACAAATTCAGTGGCATACCCTCCTATGCAGAAGCAATGCCAAAGCAGATGGTGAAATTTGATCAGATTCAACAGCTCAAGTCACTGCAGCAAGTAAACAGTTCTATGGTAAGAATACTGCAGGACTAGATGAAATCCATAAGAATGCTGAGGGTACTACATATTACTGGTTGTAATGCTTAACAATTCTTTTTATGTTGATTTGAAATCTGAAATGGTACATTCTAGTTGTACGGAGATCACATTCCTTAGACTTTCTGGCAAAGTATATACCAGAATACTGGAAGGGAGACTTTATCCAGTAGGCAATGTACTAATTTAGATTTTGTCCTGGCCATGGAAAGTACTTCAACTTTTTGTCCTTTTTTCAGGTATTGCTACAGTAATGGGACTTTTTAATACTGTGCACATGTGCTATGTGCACACAGAGAAGACATTTGACTGTACACCTCAAAATATTGTCCATGTGTGCTATGACTGGGTGGGTCAGACTGCCTTTTGGGAGGTGCTGTACTGTATGGGATCCCACAACTTCTACTGCTTATAATTTAGTATTGATATTTTAAATAGTGAATATTGTATTCCCATTCTCTTAATTAGAGGGAATCCATTCAAGGTATGCATAAATCTCTGCCAAGGGCGTCTTCTCTTTCTTCCTGTTTGTTATTTTTATGCACTCAAAGAGTAAGCAAGATCTGCAGAGCATCCAGTTTGATCTACTGTGGATTACATCTTTATTATTTGCAGATGATGCTGTTATCTGTGCCTCAAGTGTCTTTGGTCTTCAATGCACATAACAGTCAAATCACTGCTAAATGTGAAGTAGATGGGATGGAAATTTTCAGCTTAAAATCAGTGGTCATAGTTCTTTCCCAGAAATGAGTGGATCTCTCTCTCTCTCTCTCTGTTTTTCTCTCTAATGAGGGAGGACAGGCTAAATATCTTGGCATTGTGTTCATGAGGGAAGGCAAAGGGAACGTCTAGATAGTTTAGCAGCAAGTAAAATAGTGACAGTACTTTACACACGGGAGCAGACTATGTTTGTTAAGTGACAGCTGAGCAGTAGGACAAGGTTCTCGATTTGCTGGTCAGTAAATTTTTCATCCTCAGTTACAGTCATGAGCTTTAGGCTGTGGCACAAAGGATGAGAAATGTAGTTCACTGATGGGACAGTTGGACTGACACTGTCGGTGACAGAGGACAACCACCACTCCACCTTTTTGAGAAGAGTTAATTGACAGGATTTGGTGACTTTGTGAAAATGACACTCCAGCAGCTCACATGAAACGTGTATTAATCACAGCCATGAAAATGTGGTTCAATTCAAATGCAGGACATGTTGGAGGGATTAAATCTCTCAGGTGGTATGAGATTATATCTTTCAACTTGCCTAAGAATGCCTGAGGATTCCCCAGAGTACAATGGGGGCTGCTTCTGAAGATATAGAAGTCTGATCTACCCTTCTCAACTTCTGCTACCACAATCCTAACCAGGCAAGCAGTTTAGAAATTACATGATGACGATGAAGATGATGAACAATGTATAGCTGAACCCCGGTATCTTTCTGACCATTCAGAGTTTAAACTTTTTTTTTTAGAGTTCAGCAAGTGCTTCTCATTTGTAAAGAGTGGCTGTAGCTGGGCTTTGAACTGTATTCTGCTATCTGTTCCTCATCCTATACAAACTATTGACATTAGTATAACTAATGCCCTGGGACACCTCAGCTCATCACAAATTCATCAAGATTTTCAGTTAGAGGCCTTCTAGACAGATATGAAAAGTATTTTTATTAGCCAAGTCAAATTAAAAAAAGACAGAAGAAGAAGAGCTTACAGAAGTAAAGAAAACTACATAAAAATAAGTTATTTAGAAAAAAAAACTTATATCCTAATATTTAGAGAAACAAAACGTATACCCTAATTCTATTGACTAGTGGAATGACAGATTAAAGTTCTTTAAGCAGAATTTAGTGCTGGCTTAAACTCAAAAATCTGTTGGCATGAGGCCAAGATTACCACTACTCAAGGTGAATCTCTCTTTTTTGATTCACTGCCACTCTGCTACCTTCGTTGACAGTCATACCTGACTGTCACAGGTATTCACATAATCCATCCACCTCTTTGCTGGATGCCTTAATTTCCTCTTGCCTTCTCCATGTCTGTTACAAATCTTCTTCACCAGTTTGCCTTCTGCTTTTCTGCACATGTGCCTCAACCATAGTATTTTTTTCTCTTTGACCTACTCTGCTTTTGGAGCTACTTTGAATTCTGCTTTGAAATCATAATTTTTTTGTCTGTCCAATTGTGTGCACCCTACCACCAGTGTCAGGCACTTCATCTCCATCAGCTTCCTCAATTTGTCTGCCTTTACTGCCCATGTTTCTGCACAGTACATTGGTACTGGTCACACAACTATTTTCTGCTTCTTTGGCATTCGTCTGTCATACACTGCTCCTTACACTCTTTGCCAATTAGTTGCAGCCCATCTGATTCTATCTTTGATCTCCTCATTCAGACTTCACTTCTAAATCACCCCTTGAGATACCTGAAGATGTTAACCTGTACCACTATTTTCTTTCTGTCTCAATTCTCACCTCCTTCTGATTTCCCACATTTGCTGCCATTACAGTTGCCTTATCTGTAGTGAATTTAATCCCATGCACCTTCAGTTTTGCATTCCATTGCTCTATACTTTGCTGAAGTTATTGCTCAGAGTCTGCCTGTAATGCCACATCATCTGCACAGAGCAACTTTGTTGATCTGTCCCCTCCAACCTGTTTGCTGATGTAGTCACCACTAGAATGAATGGCTGTGGGATCAGAGCTGAACCCTGATGCACACCCACTACCAATGGAAACCCCTCTGTGAGACTGAACATTTGAGTCAGTGGGATCTTGTAAACAGCCTGCACTAATTCTACAAATGTTTCTTAAACTTTGAATCATCACAGGGCTTCCCAAATAAGCTTTCTTGGGACTTGTTGTATGCTTTCTCCAAGTCTAGGAATGTCCAGTTGGACTCTTTCCTCATCTCTATCCTTTTCTCAACTATCTGTCTATCTGTAAACATTGGGTCAGCTGTGCTGCATCTTGATCTGAATTCAAACTTCTCATCTCATCTCCCATCTTACTTTATACAACTCTGCGTGTTCATTTTTCCCTGTCTTGCTCCAGCACTTACATGCAGTGTGACACGAGTTTGATACCTCTGTACTGTTTACAGTTGTGGATATTCCCTTCTTTCTTGTATACTGACACTAGTATTCTTATTTTCCTGACATTTAGGATACTCCTTTTTCTTCGTAATGTTATGAGTACCTTCAGCAGCCTTCTCCTCAAACTCAGCTAATGCCTTGATCATATCTGCTTTGACCTCATTTGAGCCTGCTGTTTTCCCTGGATTAATTTTTCTTAGTACTGTTTTTACTTCTACTAGGGTCGGTTCTTCCTCTTCTTTCATCGTAGGCTGTGTCTGGGGCAGTACATCTTCTGTGGGGTTTTCTTCATTCCGGAGCTGCTGAAAGTACTTCTTCCATTTTGCCTCCTCCTCCTCCTTACTGTCATGCCATTCAGTTCCAACATGTGTCCTATCAGTGAGCCTACAATAAATGTTTGGCAGGTTTTGGTCAATAAAGTTATCCCAAGTAGACCAAGCTGAGCAAATGGACACTGTCCAGCCAGCAATGTATTGAACCATGTGTGGTGGTTTTTATAGAGGGTACA
The DNA here is from genome assembly GCF_019279795.1 of Protopterus annectens. Classification (NCBI taxonomy): domain Eukaryota; kingdom Metazoa; phylum Chordata; order Ceratodontiformes; family Protopteridae; genus Protopterus; species Protopterus annectens. The sequence goes on along the minus strand of NC_056746.1, from coordinate 1,418,763,001 downwards.
CACTGGCCAATAGGGGCACATACACACCTCCCACCATTAGTATGTGTCCGTAGCATAGGTTGAAGTAGGACAGGTCCTCAATTTACTTATCACTGGCCAATACCCATGCTCATATGGTGAGGTGACATTAGTCAGCATGACAGAATCACCTACAGCCATTTTTTACTCTATTGAGTGGCTAGCAGTCAGTGATCTGTCTGTTTCTATCCTGAGGATACTGTGCACCATGGTTGATGCCAAAAGTGGGTGGTCTATACAACTTTCCCCCTATAGCCACCATCTACAGTATGTGCTACTGCCCAAAATTCCATTCTTGGGAGACTTTGAGGTGGAAGCACTCAAAACATTTTGGGGAGATGGGGGAAACCCACACAGACCCAAGGAGAACATGCAAACTAAATATAGGCATTGGCTGGAAGTTAGGATGGAACCTTGTAGATTGGAGGTGAAGACCTTAACTATTATGCCAACTGCTTGCCATTTAGCACATCTTTAAAAATGATGGAAAATTATAAAATATGCCAGTCCAATTAATAATATCTCTGAGATGTTTTAGGTTTTCTAGTTATCCTGTTGCAGTAAAAATGAGATTAATTTTTTTTCTTAATCACATTTCATTTGCTGCACCCCCTTTATTTTTCTATACAATTCTGAATATCCTTTTTAACTAAAGGAAATTGGAAAATGTCATAAGCATTCATTCATACTATAAATCTCAAGGTCTAGTAAGATTCCTTGCTGAGTTCTTTTTTTTGGGATTCTATTTTTATCAAAGTCTGCAAGTTTATAATTGAAATGCGCAATTTTCTTTTATCTAATGGCATTGATTACCATAAATAAACAAATCAGAAACTATTCTTGTACCCCATATATAATACTAATTTATTCAGTCATAAAAATAATGACATACTGATTCAATTAATATAAATCATAAAATGTATGCATCACTTTTACTTAAAAGTATTGAATATATTATGCATTATATTATTTCAACTTAATTTGAATTTTAAGAAACAGACAACTAATAGATCAAACTCTAACAATGGCCCCTTTAATGGTGTCTGTCAGGTTGTCTATTGATTTAAAACTCCAGCCAATTTTTGCCTTGACCATTGATGCCTTAAAAACATATGACAGGATTAAGAAGAGAAGACCGCAAACCAATCCAGTAAATACTCCGTGACTAGTGCCAAATACTAAAGTATAAAAAGGTTTATAGAAACGGAGTAACAGCAGGCAAGGCACTGATGTGATATATCCTTAAAAGTTTTATTAAGCACAAATTCCAACAAGAGATAAGCGCTTTCGCTAATCAAGCTTCTTCAGATCCATATACTCTGTGCTTCATAACTCAATGCATTTAAATACAGATTCAAAAATCTATAAACCAATCATATTCAAATATCAATTAACATTTTAAAGACAAATACACACATTATCTCTTTTAAAAACTAGGATCAATACCTTCCTATAAGAATGCTAAAAAGAGTATATATATATATATATATATATATATATATATATATATATATATATATATATATATGTAAAATACATAGAAATAAGCTCATTATAGAAAATCTATACATATATATGCATATTTATAAAACATGTTCATGAAACAGATATATAATATATAATAAATAAATTCAAACTGTATATAATATATGTAAAATATGTAAAATATAGCAGAAGGAACACCACATTTGAGTATATCTATTTAATATGTCGACGCTTTCTCAACTTGGGCTTAATTGAAGCCCTCTCATTGAGCCCCCGTCCCCTATCAGCCCTTAGCCGAATAATCCAATCATTCTCCCTATCCTCACTATGATTTCTGACGTCACCACCTACCATACTAGGTGATATTACCTCTAGAGCTCTAAACAAAAACTGGTGACTAACGTCATGCTGTATAACATGTTTAGCCAGGGCATTATGCTCTGAATGCTTCCTCATGTGATATAGATGTTCACGGATCCAATCCTTAAAAGCTCTGTTGGTTTGTCCAACATAAAAAAAGGAGCAAACCTGGCATACTGCTAGGTAAACTAGATGTACCGTCATACAATCAGCTCTAGCTGATAGAATAAATTCTCTTCTCAAATCAGGATGAAAAAAGCACCTATTGGTATCTATATGTGAGCAAAAATTACATCGCCCACATGGTCTAGTGAATTCATCATCATGGACGACTTGGTAATCTCTAGGGTAACATAATAATCTCTTCAAGTTCCTTTTGTTCCTATATAAGAAGCGTGGTTGTTCACCAACAATCTTCTTTATATTACCGTCTACCTGTAGGATCGACCAATTCTTACTCATGATATCTCTAAGTTCCTGATTATCACTGGTATAAAAGGCTGGAATTTTAACAAAATTGGTAGTATGGTGTCTCTCTGAATGATTACTAGATAATAAAGGCCCAAAATAAGGTGCTGCAGTACCATCACGTAATTTAATCACTGTCTCAAAATATTTGTTTATTTCAGAACTTTTATATCCCCTATCTAGGAATTTTAATCTCAAACTATCAAGTTCATCAGTAAAACCTCTATCTAAAGGATTCAGTCTGGAGGCCCTCATGCCTTGACCTTTCACAATATTCCTAAATACATAGGTGGGATGCATACTAAATCTCATTAATAATGTGTTAAAATGGCATGGTTTACGGTAGACCCCAGTATTAAATAGCCCACTTGGTAGCCTTTCTATATATATGTCCAAGAAGTCTATCCTCTGCTTGGAACTATTAATGGTAAATTTTAAAAATTCTGTTAAACTGTTCATTTTATGATGTAAGAGAACCAACTCATTCTCAGTTCCTTTCCATAGGACAAAAAGGTCATCGACAAATCGTCGATAGAAAATCACATGTTCTTTAAATTCGTCAACCATGAATAAAGAATTCACTTCCCACTGTGCCAAGAACATGTTAGCATAACTATTGGCACAGGGGGTACCCATGGCTACACCATCTTGTTGTCTATATATATATTTTCCCGGAACATAAATAAGTTGTTCTCTAAAACTAATTCTAAAAAATATGCTATCAACTCTATCTGAACATTCAAATATGTACTATTTTCCTTTAGATAATCCAAAACATATTGTACTCCCAAATCATTTGGGATAACAGTAAATAAAGACTGAACATCAAAAGTGACTAAAGTTAACTCATCTGTACGTATAACATTGTGCAGACACTCATAAAGGTCTATTAGAAAGTGTTTAGAATCTCTCAAAACATATTCATTCATATTCAAAATTGGTCTTAAGTATTTTTCCACATAAACTGGTAGATGTTCTGTAACCCATCCACCTCCTGCAACTATCGGCCTCATGGGTGGCTCAAGTATGTTTTTATGTATCTTAGGTAGGCCTTAAATTTGTGGAATAAGTGGGTCCCTGATAACTAAATATTCAAGAACATCTTTAGTAATGAGTCCACTTTTATAAATATCCAATAGTGTGTCAATGACATGCTGTACAGTATCAACTACATGCTCCTTAGTAATACTTATATAATACTTATCTCCTAAAAGTTTATCCATAGACTCAACATACTTCAAAGTATCCATGACAACAATCCTGCCTCCCTTGTCTGCAGGCTGAATTGTTATAGAGTTCTCATTTTGTAAATGTTTCAAACACTCTCTTTCTTTCTTGCTCAAATTATCCTGTCCATTACATCTCTTAGACTTCCTATTCATTGATCTCTCATCATAGTAGTTAAATAATTCATCCTCAGTAAGCTTTAGATAAGCACCAATGGACGGTTCATAGGAACATAGTTACTTAGTTTTTTAAATTTAAAATACTGTTCTGCTTGTACATTTGCTTCATCTAAGCCTTGCTTATCATACATGTACTTAAGCATGACATTCCTACAAAAAATCTTGAGATCCATAATTGTGTCTGTAAGATTACTATGACATCTAGGAATGAATTTAAGTCCTCTGCTCAATAACTTCTCTTCATCTATTGATAACACATATCTAGAGATGTTGCAAATCATTGACTCATTCCCTTCCCCCACATCTTCTTGATGGTCTGACGTGGTGCATACTCATCTGAGTATTCTCTCTTCTGCCTGCCACGGCTCATTGAGCGTGTCCTTCTCAAGCCCTTGTCTGTGCGGATAGGAAGGCTAAAAGGAGGTTTGCTCCTCTTTTTATGTTGGAAAAACCAACAGAGCTTTTAAGGATAGGATCCATGAACATCTATATCACATGAGGAACCATTCAGAGCATAATGCCCTGGCTAAACATGTTATACAGCATGACGTTAGTCACCAGTTTTTGTTTAGAGCTCTTGAGGTAAGATCACCTAGTATGCGAGGTGGTGACATCAGAAATCATACTTAGGATAGGGAGAATGATTGGATTATTCGGCTAAGGGCTGATAGGGGATGGGGGCTCAATGAGAGGGCTTCAATTAAATAGATATACTCAAATGTGGTGTTCCTTCTGCTATATTTTACATATTTTATATATATTATATACAGTTTGAATTTATTTATTATATATTATATATCTGTTTCATGAACATGTTTTATGAATATGCATATATATGTATAGATTTTCTATAATGAGCTTATTTCTATGTATTATATATATATATATATATATATATATATATATATATATATATATATATATATATATATATACTCTTTTTAGCATTCTTATAGGAAGGTATTGATCCTTTTTTCAACTTGCACTGATCAGTATTCTTTCCAGATCATGCTGAACATGCTCAGACTTTAAATGTCATCTACTCGGAGATATCTCAATATACTTTATACAAACTTGTAACTAGTTTTAACTTAAATAACTGTGAAAGTCCTGATAAAATATTCAACAAAATTTGATAAGGTGGAAAACTATGAGGTTCTCTTCATTACCCATGATTTCCAAAATAAAAATGAATATGTCTCTTTCTTGTTTTCTTTGTCATCTTACCCAAGTCATACCCACATATTTTTAATTTATTCGTAATGACTTCGAAAACTTTGTTTAACACCCTATTATTTTACAGTATCATTATACAGGGTCTATATCATATCACTGAACATACTATTTAGTGAACGCTTATTAGTTGAACACTAATAAGTGAAAACACTAAATAGCAAACGTTTTGCTGGGAAAACAACCTGTCAGCCATCATCAGGAATTTGCTCTCTTCCCCACTGTAGTGCGATCTCGGAGTTGGTATATTTAGTTAGAGGGGGTGTAGTCCACCACTACAATAGATTTTTCTTAGTGATGTTTTTCTGTGGTTCGCTGGGTTGGCCAACTGGTTTTTACCCCAGAGAAATGTTCTGCTTAAATGAATGTTCGCTATTTAGTGGTTTCACTTATTAGTGTTAGACTAATAAGCGTTCGCTAAATAGTGCATTCGATGATATGATATAGACCCACTATATAAACTGAAAGACAGATACTAAACAGTTCAGAAGATTAAATTTCCCTAAATTATAGTATTGTCTTATTTCTACAATTCTAGGTTATTCTAAGCTGTATACTGTCATAATAACACTGGCAGTCAGTTTACTTAAAATTTGGGTAAAAATAATGATACAACTTAACTGCAAATATTTTTGATTATTGTATTTGAGTACTTAACCTATTTGAAAACATCAGCTTCTTAATTATATTGTGATCTTAGTCATTCTAGAAGTCTGTAGAAAGAACCCTGGCAAGTAATATAGCAGAGTTTTGAGGCCTCCTTTCTCCCTCCACTCCTATCCTCAAGTTAATAAACCTAGCATTTAGGGCAAGGTGATTAGTGGGGAATCCTTTCCTTTGTTAAATATTTTAACCATAACTGGTTTCTGAAGCAATATTGTCAAATTCCCTAAGGGGTATGTTACAAGTATGAATATTATTTGGATAACATCACAGATTGTATTTTTACATTAGTCCTTTGATAAAAAAATACATTCTTACAGATCATGAATCTGTAAAATATGTACTTTTACACCTACAAAATCTTTTTCACTAACATGGTTTCCTTTTTCTGAAGTTTTAAGTATAATAATCAGTCATCCTCCCATTTGTACTGGAAGAATATGACACCATCTGTTGGATAGTAAAAAAGTGAAACCAGCTATGGTCAACTCCTTTAACATTAAAAACACACAAAATGGCTCTGTAGATAAAGGAGCCGAATCCAAACTAGCTTTTTACTGTTTAATGTGAGCTCTGACTTCTTCAGACAACAAAATACAAATAAGACAAGCTTTAAATAGTGAACCAATTAACTAATTAGCTCATTTAAAAATCACATTTAAGGTTACAGAACTTTTACTTTTGTTAAAAACTTTTTTTAAATACATATATATTATAAAACTTGCAAGCTTATAACTTGTTAATAAATTGAATACATAAATGAATAAGTAAATACATAAATATCATCTAGCAAGTGCTTTCAACTTTAAAATACATTTCAAAGATATATGTTTGTTTAGCCCTGGTGGAATGTATGCTAAAGTCCTAATTTGCCACATAAGCTCCTTTTCCTCTAGTTTTAATTCCCACGGGCCACCTCTCCAATCTTGTATTACTTGTTCTAATACTGCAAAATGGAATCTATGTGCTGGATTTTCAATAATATGTTTGACCAGTGCGTTGGTGGTACTTCTCTTGTTTATGCTATACTGATGCTCATATATACGTTGTTTTAATTTTCTTTCTGTTTTTTCTATATAATATGCATTACATAGTTCGCTTAAAGCTACGTATACTATACCCTTGGAATTACAATTGAACCTATCTCTAATATAACAATTTCTATTCTTGATGTACACTTTATTTCCTATTTTTATAAATTTACATTGTGCACAACAACCTCATCATCCCATTCCAGTATTGTGTTTATATCTATTTTTCTTTTCTAATAGACATTTAATGTTTGGACCCCTTCTATATGTTAACTTGGGATTTAATCCTAAAGCTTTATTTATGTTACTATCCCCAGTGATAATACTCCAATTTTTGATCACTATATTTTTAATCAATACTGCATCGAGGGAATAAGTGATTAAAAAGTTATTTCCGATATTAGATTTTTCCTCACTATTACTTGTAATCTGTAACAAACTATTTTGCTGGATAACTTTGTATCCTTTTTGTAATATAGGCTTGAAGTGTCCTGATATACGTTTAGAATTGACTTCTTGGAAAATGCAATTCAAAAAATCCCTTGAGTATCCTCGCTTCAAAAACATAGAAATTAGTAATTCACATTCTGCTCTATAATCATCACAATCTGCTATCATTCTTGCAGCTCTAACTGCCTGCCCCTTAACCACTGCTTTCTTTTGGTAATGTGGATGGCAACTTGAAAAATGCAAAAATGCAAAAATGCATTTGAATATGTAGGCTTATGATATATGAAGCTCCTATATCTATTATGAATCGCATATTTCACTAATTTAACGTCTAAAAAATTAATAGACTCTATACCTATTTCGAAAGTAAATTCCAGGAAGCTAGTCATATGAGTTATACTTTCTATAAACTTTTCAATGACAGATTTATCCCCTTCCCATAGAAAACACATGTCATCTTTGTATCTAGTATACCAAATGACATGTCTTTTGAAAAGGGGATTGTTAAATAATAGTGTTCACTCCCAATATGCCATGACACAGTTCGCGAAGCTCCCTCCACAGGGAGAACCCATGGTGACTCCAGTTTTTTGTAAATATATGTCACCATTGAAACACATAAAGTTATTTGGCAAAACTATGTCAAGCAGAGTTTCTATTATATAGATATCCTTGTCGTCCATACCTTTGATGGTTAAAAATTTTCTTACCCATTCAATTCCTAATTTTTGAGGAATGACTGTGTATAGATCCTTTATATCAACTGTTAGGAAAATGTGATCATTATTATACTCAAGATTATTGATGCTATCAAGGAAACTCCAAGAGTCGTGACAAATTTGAGATTCACTTTTAATTAATGGTTTTAATTTATGATCTATGAATTTGGCACTTGCATAAGTGACAGATCCTTGTCGTTATACTACTGGTCTAAATGGGTGGTTACTGCTATTTTTATGGATTTTTGGAGATCCAAAAAGTGCTGGAATTCTTGGAGCTAACATCAATAAATAATGATATATCTCAATATCTATGCTGCCCTCTAAAAATAAATCTTGCAGTATGGTATTTATTCTCTGATATGCCATATGTACTTCATTAATGCTTACTTTTTCGTACACATGTGTCTCTAAATGCATAGCCATTTTTAGATATAATCACTCGTTTCCATAAACACCAAGCCCCCGCCTTTATCCGGTTTCATCACTCTAATGTCATGAACATTTAATAAACGGATAACACCCATTTCATCATCAGCATTATTCCTATGTTCATCTTTATACTGATATAACAAATTGTTGTTTAATGCTCTAAAATCAACCTCACACATTTTTTTCGAAACTTGCCAGAGATTCATTCAATGGCGGATTAAATAAACTAGATACCCTAAGGGTATTAGTGAGAGATGAATTTGTACCCATTAAAACTGTAAGATTTAATTTACGTACAAATAATTTTAAATCTATGATGGTTTTTACCAAGTCCACTCTTCTATCCGGCACATAGGAAAGACCTTTAGCCAGTATTGTTACCATGTCTTCAGTTACTGTCATGGAAGTAAAATTGTAAATTTTAAAGTCTCCCTCTGAACTTGTAATTATTTTCGGAGTGAGTTGGCAATGTTCATTCATCTCCTCTGCCTGGTTTGTCGTTTTCTCCTCTGTGTTTGATTCGTATTGTTCTGCTGGTTCCGTTGGTTCCATCGATTCCCTCGAGCTAACTGAAAACCCTGCTGTTCTGCTGTTCAAAACCACTATCTATGTGCTGGATTTTCAATAATATGTTTGGCCAGTGCGTTGGTGGTACTTCTCTTGCTTATGCTATACTGATGCTCATATATACGTTGTTTTAATTTTCTTTCTGTTTTTCCTATATAATATGCATTACATAGTTCACATAAAGCGTTGTGCACAATGTAAATTTATAAAAATAGGAAATAAAGTCTACATCAAGAATAGAAATGATTATATTAGAGATAGGTTCAATTGTAATTCCAAGGGTATAGTATACGTAGCTTTATGTGAACTATGTAATGCATGAAGACATGTGTGAATGGGCATGCCTTCGCTGAAGGTTGGGCATCGGGGTGGCAACTCGGCACCATAAAAATCTACTGCCAATCATTAGCAGACTGGAGTTCCGCTGTGGTGACCCCTAACTGGGAAAAGCTGAAAAGACAAACATAATCTTCCTCAGAAGAACAAATTATCCTGATTTTCAAAAATTGTGATTTTGGAATATTTCTGACCGTATGGTTGGGGTGGAGACTGGATGCATACAAAAGATTATTATACTGGGGATATTTCCTATATACCAATGTGTGCAAAGTATAATCCTGTTGACTTAAAACCTTAACATCCAGATAATTTATCTCCTCCCAACTATAAGTGAGGGTAAATTCTATCACCCACTTATTTCCATTAAGGTATTGAATATATTCCAATAAATAGTCAATATCTCCATTCCAAACCAGCCAAATGTCATCCAGGTATCTCCTCCATATATCAATTTCTGGTAAATAGATATTATGGGAATCATTATAAACAATCTGTTCCTCTATATAACCCATAAATATGTCAGCATAAATGGGGGCAAAAGATGCCCCCATTGCCGTACCCTGGGTTTGCCAATAACATTCTTCTCTAAAATAGAAGACATTCTTTGTCAAGATGTGTTCAGTCAAGCAAATGAGTAGGGTATTAAAGCCTGGAAGATAGAGATTGGCCTTATTCAACTAATATTCTAAGGCTTGTAGACCACCCCAGTGTGGTATGCTGGTATATAAGGTCTCAATGTCCAAAGTACACATCATCCAGTTCGGATCAAGTTGTGATTCAGACACAATCTGCAAAAATTCAGTCGTATCTTTGATTCTTGCACAAATATATGGTTACAAGGGCTGTAAATATTGAGTCAAAAAATTGATAGCAGCTCTGTAACAGACCTAGTTCCAGACACAATAGGTCTTCCAGGGGATTGGTTCAAACTTTTATGTATTTTTGGCAATAAATATAAATATTGCTTGCCAGGTTCCTTAACTGTAAGATGTTGTTTGACATTTTCACTGATAATACCTTCCTCTACTGCTTGTAAGAAAAATACATCAATTTCTTTTTTAAAATTAGGAGTGGGTCTATCGGCATACGCATGTAATGCTGAAGGTTAGTAAGCTGCCTATTTCCCTCAGCCCAGTAATAACTGGAATCCATGATGACGACAGCCCCACCCTTATCTGCAGGTAGAATTATAATATCTGTGTTGTCCTGAAGCTCTGTGAGAGCATCCTGTTCACCTCTAGATAAATTGTGTCCCAACACCCGAGAAGAACATAACCTAAAGTGTAAGTCCTTAAGAACCGCCTGTTGGAAAATAGCCACATGTTTATTCATTGGGGTATTGAAACTACATTTATGAAAATGAAATTCCGTAGATCTCTGGGAATTATCCTGTGGACCAAAAAATAGCTTTAAATTAAGCCTTCTAGAAAATGCTGTAACATCTAACACTAAAACATTTTCATCCATAAAAAAAACTGGTATATAATTTAAGCCATTATTAAGCAACCCTTTCTGATCAGAGGATAAAGTGTACCCAGATATATTATGCCATTATCGCATGCTTTGTTTATTTCACCATTAACTGCAGTAAGCTTTCTATCGTGTTTCCCCTATGTTTCCGCCCACCCTTATGTGTTCTACCTCTAAAGGGTGGTCCTGACTTCATGACTTTTTTGAATCTGGGGAATCCATAACATGCACATTTTCAGTATCAGTTGCCGAGGATTCTTTTCCCGAGGTGCTACATCCCTGGTTTAATTTCTTAAGGATAGACCGAAGTCTCTTTTTCTGAGGGGTCACCCCATACTTATGTCCCTCAGAAAACCTAACACTCCTCTGGGACTCAAATGGCCTGCCCATCTTTTCATTGATGATGAGGTTTATTTGCCAGCACTGACAAATACTAAAATTCATTCATGATTGTATCATTGCTCATTTCTGTCATGGATGAATCAGATTCATTTCCCATGACACACACACACATTGAAATGTATTCATATTAGTATTAAATTAGCTAAAGCATGTAGCATACCTCTTTATCACACACATGGTATGTTCATAAAAGCTAATAAAACTAAACTTAATAGATAATAGCAGTAGATTCACAACAGTATTCTGTAAATAGGTATTATAAAATGTGTTTGACATATAAGAATACTTAAATCAGTATTGTTACAAATCAATATCTGCTAATTGCAAAAATCTGACATGCATTACACAAATACGTTGTTAAAAAAAACATTCCTTTTCATATTATAACATCTGTGCATTACTTTTAGATGATCTGCAAAAGAAAATTTGAATGACATCATTACATGTGTGATTGCTGAACAGAAGTCATAGGTTAAATACAATGGTGTGTTTCCAGCTGTACACAACCTTCTGGGCATGATAATCTGACAGGCAGTCTGTTAGTGTAGCCGTAATGTACTGATTCTTCATCCTTGACTACATGCCTCATCCTAACAGTGTTATGAAAAGGCTTCATAAAATAACTACATCTGGTAAAAAAGTACTTCTTGTGTGTCAAAGTAGTCATTGTCCTTTTCATGGCACTTATCTGTAAGGCTCTGAACTGAAGAGAGTCAGGTTTATGTCACATTTCCCTTTCCACTAACACAGTTGGCCCTCTATAAAAGGAAAATTCCTTAGCACTTCTTACAGCAACAAAACTTCACATGTTGCTCTTCTCCATTTTGTCCCTTTCCTTATCTCTTCACGACTTCATACTGTGAGTCTGATTGTGTAAAATATGATGTCAGGCAGTTAGCACTGAAGATTAAGGCAATGAGCAATTAATGAGCTGATTCGTGTAGTCCAGGGTACAGGGTCTGATAATAAGCTGTTTCGTGTAGTCCAGGGTACAGGGTCTGATAATGAGCTGATTCGTGTAGTCCAGGGTACAGGGTCTGATAATGAGCTGATTCGTGTAGTCCAGGGTACAGGGTCTGATAATAAGCTGTTTTGTGTAGTCCAGGGTACAGGGTCTGATAATGAGCTGATTCGTGTAGTCCAGGGTACAGGGTCTGATAATGAGCTGTTTCATGTTGTCTAGGGTACAGGGTCTGATAATGAGCTGATTCGTGTAGTCCAGGGTACAGGGTCTGATAATAAGCTGTTTCGTGTAGTCCAGGGTACAGGGTCTGATAATGAGCTGATTCGTGTAGTCCAGGGTACAGGGTCTGATAATGAGCTGTTTCATGTTGTCTAGGGTACAGGGTCTGATAATGAGCTGATTCGTGTAGTCCAGGGTACAGGGTCTGATAATGAGCTGTTTCGTGTAGTCCAGGGTACAGGGTCTGATAATGAGCTGATTCGTGTAGTCCAGGGTACAGGGTCTGATAATAAGCTGTTTCGTGTAGTCCAGGGTACAGGGTCTGATAATGAGCTGATTCGTGTAGTCCAGGGTACAGGGTCTGATAATGAGCTGATTCGTGTAGTCCAGGGTACAGGGTCTGATAATAAGCTGTTTTGTGTAGTCCAGGGTACAGGGTCTGATAATGAGCTGATTCGTGTAGTCCAGGGTACAGGGTCTGATAATGAGCTGTTTCATGTTGTCTAGGGTACAGGGTCTGATAATGAGCTGATTCGTGTAGTCCAGGGTACAGGGTCTGATAATGAGCTGTTTCGTGTAGTCCAGGGTACAGGGTCTGATAATGAGCTGATTCGTGTAGTCCAGGGTACAGGGTCTGATAATGAGCTGATTCGTGTAGTCCAGGGTACAGGGTCTGATAATGAGCTGTTTCATGTTGTCTAGGGTACAGGGTCTGATAATGAGCTGATTCGTGTAGTCCAGGGTACAGGGTCTGATAATGAGCTGTTTCGTGTAGTCCAGGGTACAGGGTTTGAACACTTTCTTCTCTGTTTGCCTACTGTGTGACTGAATATGTCATTTAACCAGTGTTCCCAGGTAGGCCTTTTATTGACACACTTGCAATCAGTGAGCTTGCCCAGTTAACAAATATATATAAAATGAAAAAAAAAACTTGTTGCTGAAATCATAATTAAACAGCTTAGTTGTTGTCAGGTCCATCTCTGACATACATGTACTCTATAACAGGAGCTTGCACTTGTTAATAGCTGGTGTACTAAAAATAGGCTTAAGCTCAATGGCAAAATGTGCAACATAGTAGCATTTGGTAAGCACTGCCTAGCTCCTTATAGTATGGATAACATGAACATGCTTGGACAGACCTGGGTAGCTGGATGAACTACTCACCTTGCAGTTGACCATCACGTTGCAACTTTGGTTAAAAATTCCTTTTACCTTGCACAGCTCACAGCAAAAGTATTTCTTCTAGATCAAAAGAAGTCCTCACCTCCTTGTACTCTGCACCAATTAGGCCCATCATTGAGAACAATGTCCCTTTGGGATGTACCTTACTAAGCATATGAATCAATTGGAAAGGCCTTGGAAGTTTGTAACTAAAAAGACCAGGACTTAAATGACTTGAACTACCAAGGAAGTCTAAAGGCTTTGTCCCTATACTCAGTTTCATATAGACCACTAAGGAGTCATTTGTTCCTTGCTTACAGGAAACCATGAATTCGCTCCTGGGATGACTGTCTCGTTCCTCATTGAGAAGAGAGGAAAAGCCCAAAGGTGGATACTGGCAGGGCAAAAATAGCATAGTTGTTCAGTTACCTTGTAACTCCTATGATACTTTGATTGGCTGTTGTAGCGTAAACATTATGAGGAGTACATGGCTTTCAACACATGGTTTAGTTGCTCTAATTTCCCAAATGATTTTCTCTGTACTTGACAATATTTCTAGCTTTTTTGACATTTAGCTTGAAGTATTCTATTAACCCAGTAATTCATGACTAAAGTTACAGGTCTCTGCAGGTCTGATTTCCTCTGTCCAAAAGAAAAAAAACAGCTGTGGAGCCCTTGGGTGTCAGACCAACTCCTTTACTGCATAACAGCTAACTTTGCTGTGTCTACTTCGTTGCTTGGGCTGCTCATCAACTTCTCTTGATCCCTCTAATGCAGCTCCTTGGGAAGCCACAAAGAACCGGGAGTAAGACATGTTGTCTGTGGCTACAGGATTGTCCTCTCCAAGGGAAAACCACTTTTATCGGTCTCGGGGAAAGGTGTGTGTGAAAGTCTTCTTCCATGGGCAAGAATGTTCTGTTGGCCCTTCTGCTGATGAGGTGCTTAACAGATTTGATAAAAGGGGGGACATTGATACAAGGGATGACCCAATTTTTGCAACCCTCGTTTTCTAAGTTTAATAAAATTTTCTTTATAACTCAGCACACTTTTTTCCAGACCCAGTTTAGGCAGCAAGGTGCAAATAAACAGGATTTTAAAAATCAATGGCAAGGATGTTCTAAAAATATATGGACAGTCTCCCAGAACCAAGGACAATCCCAAAAAGTCAGACTGACTACTTGCCCCTCCATGACCCCTCCCTCACTTCCATCATAGCAACCTATCTCTCATTCTAACTCTGCAACTTCCCCAGTGGCATCAGATTGTTTCAGACAAATGGGTTCCACAAATCATTCATTAGGGCAAGAGATGGCAGTGGGAGTTCCTTCCTTCTTTTAAGGGGATTCCACTTATTTCTGTAAACCAAACATCCATGCTTTCTCCAGTTTTGGAGGAAGTGTTGTCGCAGGTTGTTATAGATCTTGTGCCACAGAACAGAAAAGCAAAGATTTTTATTCAATGATCTTTCTAGTGCCAAAGAAAGATGGAAACTTGGAGACTAGTTCTAAACCTCTCCTTTCTGTACCTTTGTGTCAAGGTTACAAATTTCAAAATGTTATCCCTTCAAACCCTGTTGCCTCACATTTTTCATGGTAATATTAGACATATATAAGCTGCTTTGCATCACATTCCTATTGACAAAGATGACATACTTATTTTAAGACTTCCTGTGTCTGGCTTAGATTGACAGTTCTCTGTAGTATCCTTTGGTCCATCTACTGCACCAATGATATTTATGAAGTGTCTGGCTCCAATTACTTATTGCAGACTTCAAGATATTCACATCTTTCCATATTTGGATTATTGTCTTCCATTTGCAGACTCTTTTTCCAGTTGTCAAGATTTTTTTATCTTGATATGAAACTCCTGCTTGGTGTGGAATTTCAAATGAACATATAGAAATTATATCAAATTCATTCACACAGAAGAGTTTTTCTGTGATGTTTTCTGGATACTTCCCTAGGAAGTGCTTTTCTTCTACTGGACAAAGTAGAACTATACAGAGAAATAATCCTGAGCCTTTCCAATTAATCCCTGGTATCTGTTAAGAAATGTCTCAGAATTCTGGGTTTTATGGACTCTGTAATTCTCATGATATGAACCTCCATACAGGTTTTGTACTAAGCAAGTGAATGGAGAGCACCTTCAGTCATTCTCCCTCATAAGGCAGTATCTACCACAGGCTCAGGCAATTACAGACCCATAAATCTGATCAGCCTCATATGTAAAGTCATGGAAAGACATCATGGAATTAATCAATCATGACATAGGTGGCATCCAATCACTAGACCTGTCTCAGTTTCGCTTTGTCAAGGACAGATCATGCTTACTCAGCCTCGTGGATTTTATTTTTGAAAAGGTCATCAAAACATTATACACCACATACTTCAAACTGACCAAAGCTTTTGACACAGTTCTCCACTCAGGGATAGTAGAAAAGTTAAGTAAACTGGGAACAAACCCCTATGTCACCACCTGACTGGATAGGATAGGACACAAATAATCAAATTAGGGGAAGTTACCTCTACCAAAGAGATCAGTCACCAGTGGAGTGGCACAGTCATGTGCTTAGACCTCACCTGCTTGGCATCTACTTTTCTGAATTAAAAGCCAATACCAAAGGGTTCTATCTGACTAAGTCTGCAGATGACTGTAAGGTAGGACCAGTCATTGAATTCACAAATGACTTAGATGTCCAGCAAGAAGGCTTGTCTCAAATAAATAACTGGTGTCAAAATCATGGTTTGAAACTAAATGCCAAAAAATACATTATTGTATCCTTTTGGAAGTCATCTACCCTAGGGAACTACCACACTGACAACACTTCCCTAAGAGCTGATCTAGTTGTTCATGATTTGGGAACTTATGTGGACAGTGACTTAACTTTTGACCAAAATGCATCTATTGTTGTAAAAAAGGCTTTCTGTATCACGTATCTTATAAACAAATGGATTTATCATTGTCTCCATTTACTCAGCCCTCATAAGGCCATTCATAGAATATAATATCCCCTTTGGCATGTATCTGTTCAGACACATGCAGCAACTGAAATGACCACAAAAATACCTTACTAAAAGGATACACGGCTTAAACAAGTATGTCTTACATAGGCCAACTCAGTGCTCTTTCACTATATTCTGCATCCTACAGACTGCTAAGAAGTGACTTGAGTCTGGCATACAAGATATCTAACAGTCCATTACTGATGGATTTACTACACATCATCAAGTCAAATGGCATCAGAAATGCTTAGTTTTAGGGATCTAAACTTCTACTGTAACATCAACAGAATGGTTTGGAGGGACAGGTATATTTTACAGAGGATACCGCTGCTGTGGAACTGACTCCCCCAGTCACATAAAAGAAAGTTCATCACTATCCATTTTCAGGTGCAACTTACAGCTATGGATGGGAAACAGAAAATGTACCCCAGGACTGCCTCCTTTACTAATAATGGATAGAAGCAGCTCCTAAATGCTTTATCCCATGCATGGGTCCCCTCAAATTATCTATGGTATGATCCCAGTTATTCCGATTAGGGGTAATATATAATTATCAACCATAGAGTGGGTAAGGATAATCTATAATCAAATGAAGTAGGTTATTTCAAGCACAAAAAGGGAAATTGGTTAGACTTATAATGGCTCACAAAGGCAGCTAGCCTAGTGCTTACCTATGAACCTATGATTCCCTTGGCCAGACTTCACATGAGAAAACTTCAGTGTTACGACAGATGAGTATGGTCTCAGCACCAACACACTTTATAGGTTCATAGATTCATAGGTAGGTACTAGGCTATCGACCTTGGGGCCTATATAGGCCTAGCCAAAAAGGTTCCATGGCTTTCGCCACCCAAGAAAATTATTTTCCTGTGCCCCTCTCAAGCAGTGCCGCAGAAGTTTAACTTTTCAGATTCCCATGCTGGGGTTTATAAGAAAGGAAATATTGAAATAGGTGGGCCAGTTCTCTCTCTCTCAAATCAGATCTCCCCTTCTCTCTCTTCTGTCTGCCCTTCAGTCTGTTGCAACAGATGTTTCAGATATTACTTGCTGGCTGGAATTGAAAGGAGGGAAATGCAAAGTCTGTAGAGCAAACAGAGCAATCAGAAGTACATAGGTGTCAAACAAACACTGGCAAGAATCAATGCTTTGATAGCCTTACAACATCTGTGGTCTCTTGGACCTCTACAAGCTATTACAGACAACACCCCAGTGATATGATATATTAATAAACAAGGGGCTACCATATCTTATCCTCTTGCAAAGTTGTTACAATGGCCTACTAGGTGCTAACTCATAGTTTGACTCCTCAGACCACATATATTCCATCAGAGCAAAATATTGCAGCAGTCAAGCTGAACAGGACGAGCCAGACCATCAAAAAGGAAATTATGACTGGGGGGGGGGGGTCTTCTGGGAACTGATCCATATTTGGGGAATACCTGAAATTGATAATTTTGCATCTTTTCAAAACAGACAGATAAAGAAATTCTGCTCCAGGATTCCTTGCAAATGGCCCTAGAAGACAGATGCCTTTTCATTCCCATGGAGAAGAATGTCCCTGTATGCTTTCTCATCCTTTCCCCAGATTCCAGGAGTTCTTCTAAAGATATATGAGAACTCTACAAAGATAGTGGTGTTGACTCCCTTTTGCCCCAGGCAGCTATGATTTTCTTGTTTTGAAACTGGCCAAGGGCAATTACCACATGCTTCTCCATAGACTAGATTTGCTCAGACAAGACAGGGTTATTTGTGTGTGCTTCTGGCAGCAAATATATATTGTTACCTCTGTTGCCTAGTCCACAGAACAAAAACAATATTACACTTTATATACATTTTCATTTGCCTTTTACATTTTTTCTGCACTTTTACAGTAAAACCACTGTGTGTTTTCTGTTTGCCATAGCTTCTCTGCATTTTCACTGAAAAACACAACTGCAGATTTTATAAAGCTTAATATATAATCAATTTCAATCCATTCTAGAACTACAATATAGCTCTAGCAAGCTATCGGATTAATTTTTCTCAGTAAACTGATTCTTTCTCACCCTTCCTTTCCAGCTTATTGTGTTCTTGTATGGATTTCTTAACAGCTTCTACAACATTACATTTTTGATTTTGTAGTACACTGAAGTTGATCAGAAAAAAAAAAACTTGACAAAAAAGGTCTGGTCACCATATTCTACAAGTTAAACCTGCAACATACCTTCAGTGCTTAGTAACATATTTCTCAAAGAGAATGCATGACACTGTCAGCTGGGCAGAATGTGTGATAAGTAATGAAACATTAAACTTTAAGGACAGAACACTGCAAGAAAAACCTAGCCTAGCCAGTTTTGCAGACACCGTAATGATGATGAAAACAGCTGGGTATAAAGACCCTGTTTTTCTAGGGTATAGCCAAGCATTCCAGTTATGCTGTGCTGATGAGCTCATAAGAAGACCAAAACATGCATGTCCACAAGTAGTGGGGTTTGGCTTTATTGGCCTAAATGTGTCCATAAAGACTTAAAAAGGCAAAAGTCATGGACATTCAGAAGCCATGTAGCTGAAGCAGTTGATATCCTTAAGGAGTCATTCATATATATGTTCTCAGTAGGAAAACCACTTTAATGTCATTCATATATATCCCATGGGCCTCTATTACAGGAGGTTTAAGGTATCACACAGTGAGACCTCTAGCTTGGCTAGGTTTTACTTGTAGTTTTTTACTAATTGGTTTGACTGTGTGATCTTTTTACTCTTTGATATAGTAAGTACAAAGCACAGAAAAGTGCAATAATGTTTACACAGTATTTTTTTTGCCTGCAGATCATCACTAATGATTCAAAATACATGTTTTAAATTATCAATGAGAAAATACAAAAAATAAAATTCATATTTACTAAAATGCTTAAAAGGCAAAAAAGCATTATTACAATAAAAGTTGAGAGTTTTGAAAATATATAGACTTAAACCCCAGGATTCAGCAAGCTCTGCACAGTGTACAAGAATAGTGCAAGAGCTGCTGCACACAATATGGCCGAAGACCGATCCAGGAACGAGTTCCCGGGATGTGCACGAGCACTCCTACACTATTCCTGCATGGACACAGCTCCTGTATGCTAATTACCCCATTTACAGGTGAAAACCATGCAAATGATGTGAATTAGCAATCCAGGAAGCAGACAGGCGTCTGTGCAGAAATATTGTAACCTGCAGAAATGTATTCAGCTTCTAACCAAATACATTTCTGCAAATTACAAAACGAGGCATGACAGCTTCAAAGAAAGCATGTATTCAATGTGAAAGGCATGCCAATGGCCAAATATATGGCCATTGCCATGGTAAATAGTTGCAAAATTATAAAAAATAACTTTTATTTATTTTTTTTGGCCAATGTCAGCCGTTTAAGCATAGGGCAGAGGTGACCAAATGGGATTGGCCCGAAAATAAGAAAAAAAGTTGGAAATAAGCTTTTAAAACAAAATCAGCATTCTGCCATAATAGTCAATGGCATGCACCATGGAATAGTGGTTGCTAAGGTGGAAGGCTGAGTGTCAGTTTTGTAACCATGCATTAGCAGTCAGTTTTATGCAAATGAGGGGACTGATACCGAATCACAGATTTTCCCTCACTGTTAGCTTGCACCCAGCCATGTAGGTGCAGCAACATCATGGTATAAGCATAAGAGATAGATGACCTCATAAGGGGGAGTGCCATGCATGCTGTAAGCTTATTGGAGCTCTGTGGCCCATGTTTGCCCTTGGCTAAGCACAGCTAAGGAAGGAGGGTGTGTCTGAGGCTGCCTAGCAGTGTTTACATTGCCTAAACTGGTGTGTGTGCCATGCACCAGGTTTTAAACAAAAAAAACACCAGTAAATAGCAGCTCTGTTCACATCTGAGCACTGGGTATGCACGGTGCACCCCAAGGCTTAAACGGGAAGGCAATGAGAAGGGAAAACAGCAGTAGGAAGGCAATCAAGGAGAACTAGCATAGCTGGCAGGTGAAATGTATCAGAATCAGCCAATTACACAGGCAGCAGCCCAGCCTAGCCCAGCACTCTACTATAAACTATGCAGACACCTTTCACTCTGGTTTTTCCCACAAACTCTACACCACCGGTAAACACAGACCGGGAAATTTTACCTGACAAAACTAACAAAATGATAGGAGCTGCTGTCGCTCTCATACATCAATATGTGCAAGAGGCTGAGGGTGCTGAGGATGACAATGCTGATGACCAACCCACAGTGAGGAGAAGGAGAAGAGTGTACAGACCCAGGGTAACCTACCAGGGGCTACATGAGCTGGAGACAGTGGAGTGCTATAGGGTGGAGAGGGACATCCTACAGCAAGTTGTTGAGCTGTGCCGGCCATGCCTCACACACAGAACCAACAGAAAGGAACCCATCCCAGTGGATACCAAGGTATGTGTAGGCTTAAGAATACTAGCCACAGGTACCTTCCAAAGGCCAACTGGGGATATCATGGGGATCCTACAGGCATCAGCATCCAGGGTACTCCACCAGTTCCTGGATGCCATGTCAGCACATGCTGGTGAGCACATATATTTCCTCAACACCAGTGAGGCGTTGACCAGCAATATGCATCTCTTCCACCAAACAGCAGAATACCCTGAGGTAGTAGGTGCTATAGGCTGCATGCACATACACATCAAAGCACCACCCAGTGAGCGGGGTAGGGTCTACATAAACCGTAAGGGATTCCCCTCCGTCAACTGTCAGGTCATGTGCGATGCCCAGGGCATTATAAGGAATGTGTATGCTGGCAGGCCTGGAAGCTATCACGACTCCCACATCTGGCATATGACACAGCTGTACTAGAGATTTGCCAATGGGGACATTCCATATCGCCACCTAGTGGGGGATGCTGTTTATGCACTGGAGCCATGGCTGATGATACCCATCAGAAATGCACACACCCAAACAAGAACTCCATAATGAGGCACATGCACAAACCAGAATGATAATAGATCATGTGTTTGGGATGCTGAAGTCACGATTCCAGTGCCTGGACATATCCAGTGGAGCCTTGCAGTACTCTCCAGCTAAATGTACACAAATTTTCATTGTATGTGCCATGCTACACAGTATGATTCTGTGGAAACAGCTGCAGCAGCAACAGCATGGGGCAGGGCCACACAGCCCCCCACCATTGCCAAGGCCAGCACAGGCACAGAGTGACTCAGAGGAGGAACAACCTGAGGCTACCCATGTAGGCAGAAGGAGGCGTTCCCAGTATGCCCAGGCTTTGGCAAAGAGGCAACACATAGAACGTGCACTGACATGGTAGGAACCCAGGGAATGCCACCTCTCTCTGACTCACACATACAGTAAAAGGGATGCCAAACATGACACTACCGGCACTTTACCATGTATAGGGAGTGTACTATGTGCATCTGACATAGTCAGCCCTCCAGCACCATCCTCAATAAAGGCACAGCCACAAGGTATCTCAATAAAGGCACAGCCACAAGGTAAGTCACATTTCCTATCAATTGCTGAATGGAGTAGTATGTTCTGCTAGTTGTATCTATGGTATGGATGTGAGCATGCAAGGGAATCAAGTGGCTGAATAAGATGACAGCAGATAGTGGACACCTATATGGGCAGCATGAAATCCATAACAAATACTGGTGTCAACAAGGTAGGCAGTACTAGACAAGGTGACAAATCCCACTGCAGTACACATGGTGGCCCAAATGTGTGTCCATAGTACACACACACACATGCATGTCAGTGAGGCTCAAATACCCAACAACAGCCTTAACCAGCAAGACAGGTGTAGGTGACCATAAAGAAAGGCTGTGGTAAGATGTCCAATTAATGGCAATGGAGAACAGCCCCCCCTCCAGACCTACAAAGACAGACTGCAACAGGTCACGCAGTTGTATGTTAGTTCTGAAGGGTAAGAAGTCTGAAACTGAAATGTGGGTCAATAAAACCCGAGATCTGTACTCTACTGATATGCCTCTAGCCTGCATGATAGGTCAAAATACAAAACAAAATGGAAGCCAGCGGAGTATCTGAGATACCAGTACAGTCATAGCAAATGTTTACAGTTGTCAGGTGTGCCCCCCCCCCCACAATCCTATGTAGAAATGCAGTAGCATGTACATGTGGCTTTAATAACAGTGGAGCTCAGATTACCTGAGCTGGCCAAATTTACAAGATAGCTTGTTGCATGTGTACAATATGCAGGGCTCTGTGTGTTAGGTTGTTGTGTGTTGTATATTGTGTGGAAGTGGTTAGCATGTAGGCATGGAGGGTGTTGTCCGTGTGGCCTATGGCCAGTACTGTCGATGACACGGCCATGTTCTGACAACTGCAGTGCCAACCACAATGCATCCCAGCAAGACCCAATTCAGCAGTCATCCCTACTCATTGGTCAGATGTCAATATCTGTCACCATCTGAAAGATGGTCATGCCATGAATGTGGGCCCAGACATACACACAGTACACAGGTGGAAGAACTCTAGACAGAGTACATAACATGTAACTGTCAACTGCACACACCTTTGAAATTGTACATACAGGTTAGCAGCGCATTAGTTGTCTGTGTAGTATGGAATACTGATGTAGTCTGGTCAATCATTGGCACACCACAAAAGGCACAGTTATGAAGTAATGAGAGACTGCCTATGTCCCTGCACAAGGCAGCATAAGGGGAATATCCCAGGTATATCTGTGAGTCAGCTGCAAGAAGCTTCCATATCACACATGCACTCAGCTCACCCCACCATCAGCCACAGGTTTATCACAGGTAATATCCTTGCTGTTGGGAATGACTACAGTATGACCCCCACCACTGTATGGGAATACCCACAGAATGCAGCATGCTGAAGAGGTGTCCCATGCAGGTGTGTACCTAGCTGTAAGCAGCACCCTGCCAGCATCCAGAACAATGGATTAATATGGACAGGAACTATTGCCATTAACACCATGCACACTTATCCTGTCACCCCAAGGGAATCCAGTTGCTAACAGCCTGGGACTGTAGGAGTGACAGAATGCACTGGCCTGCTACAGTTGGGCTACATCACTACCAAATGCCCTACAGTCCTCTGTTAAAAGTCTGTGCCTCACCCATACTGCCAATTTATGTTATCTCATGGGGTCCCAGCTAACAACATAACACAGTCCACAGAACACAAATGCAAGATCATGTCGACAAATCCCAGTGGCATGCTCACTATATCCTACTGCATGAACTGTGGACCAACCCCTAAATACTGCTGGGATGAAGGGACAACTATAGGGATACTTCTCAGATATCACTCGCATAATGTTAGGAAGAGGATAGAATAACAGAGTGGGGGGTGTAGAAGCATGGAGGCCATGGAGTGTGTGAAGTCTGAAACTCTGATGTGTCCCCATACTACCCCTGCCTGCAAACCCAGTAATGGGTGGCTACAGACCTGCTGGTAAACCACAATGTGAAGGTGAACTGACCAGATATATGAACCCTGCCTCTGGGTAACCTGGGTGAATCTGGACAGCTGAGAGGTATGGCCACAGCAGGATATGGCCATTCTGTTATGTCAATAGATGTACAAGCAGGGGATCCTCAACCACCACAGTACCAAGGTGTTGGACCATTTACACAGACCCATCAGCAAGTGTCTGCAGCTACCCCTCCAGAATGGCATGAGTGTGCAAGAATATGTAGGCTGCAGACCACAATGCTAGACACAGTTTCATTCATATTGTATTTCCCAGGAAATAACTGTGAGCAAATAAGTATATCTATCAGTAGTTGATGACATAATACATCACAGTGTAAAACTGTACATATGTCTGAATATCTCTGCTAACACCAACCATGTAACACAAGCAGCACAGACACAATAGTTACAGTATCCCACTATCTTTCTCCCATTGTGACTCCATATTGTCAGCCTATCTACAAATATCCTGCAGAAACAGGTTGCTAGCTGTAGGTGTAGAACACAAAATCCTGCACCGGAGTACAACCTACCTGGAATGGATTCACACACTCAATATAGAAGGTCATAATGGGCATGCTCCTACACTTAGAGAAATGAAGCCCATGTCTGACAACAAAATACAGATGGTCATACTGGACATGTTCCAACACTTAGAGAAATGAAGCCCATGTCTGACAACAACAATGGACTAGTCAGTAACAGATGTCTGTGCACACACACCACATTGCACACCATTCATGCTTTGCACACACATTGGATAGGAATACTCACACATATCCAAGGCCAACACACTATAATAGGTCAAACATACCCACACAGAGATGTGGGAAAGAGAGAGAAAGACAGTGACAAAGAGATTGCCATCATGAGGCCTGTCCCACCCACCACACATCCAGTTGACCAATATCACATGATGTGCAGATGTCAATCACTGTAGACATTTGCTTTTGGTAGCCCTCAGCCCTATAGTGTCTATGATGCTTGTGATAACTGTGTAACATGATAGTACAAATCAGTATTCATCTAGCATTTGTATACCCAGTCCTGTGAAATGTAAAGTTGTGTATGACTGAGTGTTGTGTGTGTGTTTCCAGAGGAGTGGTTTATGAACCATTCACACACACACTGCATTTCCCATAGCCCATGTTAGCACTTATGCTAATGTCAGTCAACTTGAAATAACCCTCTGGCCAATTCTTCACCCCATAATCT
This sequence comes from Protopterus annectens, assembly GCF_019279795.1. Taxonomy (NCBI): domain Eukaryota; kingdom Metazoa; phylum Chordata; order Ceratodontiformes; family Protopteridae; genus Protopterus; species Protopterus annectens. Next base: position 1,418,737,951 of record NC_056746.1, on the reverse strand, counting down.
CCATGGCATTTGCGATAACTGCATAATGCTATAGTGTAACATGCTAGGTAGGAGTTCTCATTCCAAACATAACAACTGTGAAATTCTGTGTGTGTGTGTGTGTGTGTGTGTGTGTGTGTGTGTGTGTGTGTGTGTGTGTGTGTGTGTGTGTAGTGATTAATCATTTTGAGGCCATTCACAGTCACTGTACCTCCCATTGCCCTACTTTAGCAAGCCTGCTGATGTCAGTCACCTTGAAATACCCCTTTGGTCAAGGGCCAGCTCTAAGAACTCTGTGGCGCATGTGATAACTGTGTAATGCTATAGTGTAACATACTAGTTAGGTAAGAGTTCTAATCCCAGACATAGAAACTGTGTGTGTGTGTGTGTGTGTGTGTGTGTGTGTGTGTGTGTGTGTGTGTGTGTGTGTGTGTGTGTGTGTGCATGTGTGTGTCACGATTAATCATTTTGAGGCCATTCACAATCACTACACCTCCCATTGCCCTACTTTAGCAATCCTGCTGATGACAGTCACCTTGAAATACCCCTTTGGACAAGGGCTCTGTGGTGCATGCAATAACTGTGTAATGCTAAAGTGTAGCATACTAGTCAGGTAGGGGTTCTAATTCCAGACATGGCAACTGTGAACCTGTGTGTGTGTGTGTGTGTGTGTGTGTGTGTGTGTGTGTGTGTGTGTGTGTGTGTGTGTGTTTGGGTGTGTGTGTGTGTGTACTTTAGCAAGTCCACTGATGTCAGTCACCTTGAAATACCCCTTTGGACAAAGGCTAGCCCTATAAGCTCTGTGGTGTGTGTGACAGCTGTGTAATGCTATAGTATAGCATACTTGTTATGTAGGAGTTCTAATCCCAGACATGCTAACTGTGAAAGTGTGTGTGTGTCTGTCATCAGTATCCTGTGTGGAGGTTGCTGTGATTGTGTAATAACAGGATGCAATGTGGGGTCGGTTTTGCTAAATTATTATACTGAGGATTTAGTATATGTCACAATGTTCACCTTACAAGGACATCAGATGTCAAACACCAGAGAGGCTGACGTAGACAATCTATTGCCTTACATGTGACATTATGGATTGGTGAGCAATATTGGCAACCCTTGTATTACTCAGAGAACACTCTCCACCCATGTCTCATACACAAACAAAGGTTGTGCGTCAGGGCCGGCAAGTAAAAATCTACTGCCAATCATTAGCGGACCGGAGTTCCGCTGTGGCGACCCCTAACCGGGAAAAGCCGAAAGACACAACAACAACAGCAATACTTACATTCTGTCCCTATGTCTGGAACATTCTCCCCCAGTTTTTTGGGCTGTCTCCACAGTTTTCATCTAACCTCTCTGCTGCTGTTGTTCACATACCTCCATGAAGTCTTCCTCACAGCCAAGGAAAAGGGGCAATGCCCACATGAAGTACTCAGTTATAGGAATGTGTTGCCATGCTATTGGCTATAGAAATAACACCACAGCTGTTCTGCATGTAATTAGCAAGTGGGGACACCAATTGTTGCACAGGCCATCAGCTGCTCATGAGCATTGCCTACAAAAGTCAAACTGCTGCCTATGCAAAACAGATGTATATCTTACATCTGGGAGAGAGAGAAAGACAGATAGACAGACAAACAAATCAAACAACACCTATTGGAATCAAACCAACCATACTTGGAAATAAAAAAAGGTATATCAAACAAGTAAGCATGTAATGGAATGCAGTAAGGGATATGTAATAATGGGAAATAGGAAGTTCAACAAACATGTCTCAACAAGACAGAACCTATGGTCATAGCATCTGGGTCTGTCTGCAGTGACATAGATCACAGCTCACACCCCTGAGTCACCCCAGGAAAGGATGGCTCACATATGACTACTACTGGAGTGTGTGCTAAACAATACTGAGCCTGACACTGCTAGGTCAGCTACTGGAATGTCTTAGATATCCATATATTAATTGTGAATACAACCATGATATACATGTTTGTCTCAGAAATGTGAGAGACCTATACAGGGTATTTGCATAGTAAACTACTGTTGCAGATGTGTGTGTTGAACTGCATGTGATATACTGAGCTCATACCATTCAACTGTCCAGTGTTATGCACATTGATCATATGCATGTCTCATATTTGTAGCCATTTACTCATAGAGTTGTGTTATGTCTGGCAAATCATTGGTAACCTGTGAAGACTGACATTACAACATCTTCTCTTTCTCTTGGCTGTTCCCGTTAGGGGTCGCCACAGTGGATCATCTGTCTCCATTTCTTCCTATCCTCTGCATCTTCCTTTGTCACACCAACCACATGCATGTCCTCTATCACCACATCCATACACCTTTTATCTTAGACCTTCCTCTTTTCCTCTTACCTGGCTGCTTCAGCCTTACCATCCTTTTCCCAATATACTCAGCATCCTTCCTCAGCACATGTCCAAACCAACATAATCCTACTACTCTCTGGCTTTGTCTCCAAACCATTCAACCTGGGCTGACCCTCTAACATACATATTCCTAATCCTGTCCACCCTCGTCACACCCAATGCAAATCTTAACATCTTTAACTCTGCCACGTCCAGCTCTGTCTTTTTGTCAATGCCACTGTCTCCAACCCAAATAACATAGCTGGTCTGACTATCCTTTTATAGATGTTCCCTCTCACTCTTAATGATATGTGTCTGTCACAAATCACTCCTGACTCTTTTCTCCACCCTCCCCATCCTGCCTGTACTCTCTTCTTCGCCTCTCCCCCACAATCATCACTACTCTGAACTGTTGATCCCAAGTATTTAAACTCATCCACCTTTGCAAACACTACTTCCTGCATCCTCACCATTCCTCTATCCTCCCTCCCATTCACACACATATATTCTGTCTTAGTTCTGCTGACCATCATTCCTCCCCTCTCTAGAGCATATCTCCACCTCTCCAGGGTCTCCTCAACCTGTTCCCTACTCTCACTATAGATCACAATGTCATCTGTAAACATCATAGTCCACGGGGACTCCTGTCTGATCTTGTCTGTCAACCTGTCCATCACCACTGCAAATAAGAAAGGGCTCAGAGCTGATCCCTGATGTAATCCCACCTCCACCTTAAATGCACCTGTCACTCCCATTGCAGAACTCGCTGCTGTCACACTACCCTTGTACATATCCTGAAGCACTCTTACAAATTCCTCCACCACTTCCGACTTCTTCATACAATACCACAACTCCTCTCTAGATGCCCTGTCATATGCTTTCTCTAAGTCCACAATGACACAATGCAACTCCTGTTGACCTTATCTGTTCTTCTCCATCAACAGCCTCAGTGCAAACATCGCATCTGTACTGCTCTTTCCTGGCATGAATCCATATTGCTGGTCACTAATCCTCACCTCCCTTTTTAATCTAGCTTCCACTACTCTTTCCTATAACTTCATGCTGTGACTGATCAACGTTATCCCTCTGTAGTTACTACAGCTCTGCACATCACCCTTATTCTCATAATTGGTACCCAAACACTTTTTCTCCACTCCTCACACATCCTCTTGCTTTCCAAGATTACATTAAACAATCTGGTTAAAAAGACCACAGTCAGCCATTTCTCCCAAACACCTCCATACTTCCACAGGTATGTCATCTGGACCAACAGTCTTTCCATTCTTAATCCTCTTCATAGCTATCCTTACTTCTTCCCTGCTAATCCATTGCACTTCCTGATTCAACATACCCACATCATCCAACCTTCTGTCTCTCTCATTCTCTTCATTCAACAGTCCCTCAACGTACTCTTTCCATCTGCTCAACACACTCTTCGCACTTGTGAGTACGTTTCCCTCATTTTCCTTTATCACCCTTATCTGCTGCACATCCTTCCTAGCTCGGTCCCTCTTTCTAGCCAATTGGTACAAGTCCTATTCTCCATCCTTAGTGTCCAACATTTCATACAACCCTTCATACGCCTCATTCTTAGCCTTCACCTTACCTCTTTGCCATGCACCTCATCTCCTTATACTCCTGTTTACTTTCTTAATCTCTCTAACAATCCCACATCTTCTTCACCAACCTCTTTCTCTGTGTACTCCCCTGTACTTCCTCATTCCACCACCAGGTCTCCTTGTCCTCTTTTCTCTGTCCAGATTTCACACCAAGCACCTTTCTAGTCGTCTCCCTTACTAACTCTGTTGTAGTTACCCAGATATTTGGTAACTCTTCACTGCTACACACTGCCTGTCTTAACTCTTCCCTGAACTCAACTTCACAATCACCATATTTCAGTTTCCACTATTTGATCCTTGGTGTTGTCTCACACTCCTCTTCCTATTCTTGATGACCAACGTCATCCTACAGACCAACATTCCATGCTGCCTAACTACACTTTCCCCTGTCACCACTTTACAGTCTCCAATCTCCTTCAAACAGGTCCTCCTGCATAGGAGATAATCCACCTGTGTGCATCTTCCTCCACTCTTGTATGTCACCCTATGCTCCTCTGTCTTGTTAAAATACGTATTCACCACAGCCATGTCCATCCTTTTTGCAAACTCCACCACCATCTCACTTTCTGCATTCCTTTGCTTAACACCATACCTACCCATCACTTCCACATCCCCCTCTGTTCCCTTCACCAACATGCCCATTGAAATCTGCTCCAATCACCATTCTCTCACCCTTGGGTACAGTCATCACCACTTCATCCAACTCACTCCAAAGTTTTTCTGTCTCATCCATCACACATACAGCTAGTACAGCATATGCACTAACAACAGTCATCATTACACCATCAATTTCCAGCTTCATAAACATCACTCTATCAGTCACTCTTTTCACCTCCAAAAACACTCTTGGCATACTGTTCCTTCAGGATAACCCCTACACCATTTCTCCTCCCATCCACACCAAGATAGAATTATTTTGACCCAACTCCGATACACTTAGCCTTACCCCCCCCCTTCCATCTGGTCTCTTGCACACACAATATATCAACCTTCCTTCTGTCCATCATATCAGCTACTTCTGTCCCCTACCAGTCACGCTGCCAACATTAAAAGTTCTTACCCTCACTACCACACTCCTAGCTTTTCTCCTCTCTTCCTGCCATATGAGCGTCACACATCCTCCAGGGTATGTCTGTGAATGCAAAGGCTACTGTGCTATCAAATGACTTAAGTGTGTTACACCAATATTAAGAAAGTGTCACTAAGTTTAGCCCATCACCCCCCATGTATGTGTGGATACTCCAGATGTCCTGCTCTAACAACTTGACAGGAATGACTGAGCAGCAAGAGTGTAAATACACTGTGCCGTACTGACATAGAACAGAAATATATATCAGATATTACCTGTGCACACGTATATATGAGTAGTTGTACCTGGCTGCCTCATAACATCGGACATGAGATGCGAAATGTCAGGTAAATAAGCTGTACATGCACACGTATGTAATCTTAGTTTCTGTGCATCCAACAGAGTTAGATTTCTACAGCTACTGGGTGTTGCATTGCCCTGACATAGACATGGGTACTGGAATAAGCATGATTATCAGGTTGAAATTGGAGAGGTGTCCTACTGTGTTATGACCTTGTGTCCATGCCTACTACAAACAGGTGTATGACCACCAGCATAGCTGTATGGACTCAGCAATACCTTACCTGTAAAACCTGTCTCCACCAAAGTAGAGTAATCCCCTTTGCTGGACAGCAGCAATACACAAACCACATAATTGGTCACTATATTGGCTGTACAGGGCAAAGTAGGAGCAGGCACCAACTTGGCAGCAAGTCAACCTTTGTCTGAACGAGCATATAAGGTCACAGGTGGATTACTGCAAGGCTAACTATGAGTACAAATTGGACACATCCACCAAGTGCAATCACAAGGCTGTCTTCATATATGTCTGCAAACTCAGAGGCAACAAACCAACCCACCCTGTAATGGTGGTCAATCACACCACATACACACACACACACCATAGCTATAACCAATCTGCTGCAGACAGGTTTAGGGCACAAATCACCCCCCTGGCTCACCATCAGTATAGGTGGATACGCACAGCACCTGCACCCCTCCCCTCATCATCAGGGATCAGGTGCATACTGCCTAATCAAAGTCAACAAAAGCAAGTCTTCATGGGACCTGATAACATTCCTGCATGCATCCTACATGAACTCAGGCATATGCTTTCAGCTCCATTACACACTGTATGCAAGCAAAGCCTGAGGACTATTGACATCCCATCTACAAGTAAGTCAGCTACTGTCATCCCTCTACACAAATGTGAATGATGGATGGTGGTTTATGCAATGTACTGGCCCTCATTTGGGGGAACATGACACATCAGGACCAGGAGTGCAATGCAGGTTCATACTGTGCTGATAGATGACAGGGGTATGATGTGGTTGTAAGTGGTGACTGATAAGAGGCAATTCTGATGTTCTGGCTTTGTAAGTAACTCTGGGCAATGTCTGAGGTCCTGTTATGTGTTTCCCTGTTTATGTCTTTCAGGTGGCATGCAGCATCAGCCAGCATACACTGCAGGGGAGAATGCAGCTATCACTGATGCAATACTACAGCATCATGTGGTGATATTCAGCTGAGCTGACAAAATCTGCAGGAGCGGACTGGCCTGTGGGATGGCCTTGTCCACAGAGTGAACATCTTGGGCCACCATGGCTGCACATACGATCAGGTCAGGCATAGGGCAACTAACCTGATATGTCATGCGTGGCAAAGGGCTGCTGCCATGGCAAGGTACCATACTGCTACAGGTGGAGGTTCAGCCACACAGGCCCCACTTATGGCAACAGAGGAGCTCCTTGCCAACCTTGGGGCAGCCCCCACAGAACAGCCAACACATGATACGCAAGTCGTAGAGGTGAGTGGCACCCAGGCAACAGGTGAGCAGCATCCAGGTAAGGCCACAGTGCACATCAATTTAATCATGTAGCAGTCATACTGTCTTCTATAGACTATCTAGATGCATATGTCAGTTCAAACTGGATTTGTGGGAGGAGTTTAGTAATGCACACAAGTGCACATCTATGATGAGGGACAGCAAATTGTGTACTATCATAGCCTGTACTGTACCTGTGCAGAAATGTATCAATCATCTTGTACCAATGTCAAATATGAGTCTGCTGACAATACCTCTCCCCCACAACTACATAGGTCCCTCTGGTATGCATGTGGGACAGCAGCCTGAAGCCAGTGAGCATGGGATTTTCCTGTTGTGGCTCACCAGTACCCCAGGCATGTTAAGGTCAAGGATGTGACCATACACACAACTGTTACTCTCAGCCATTTTGTAATATCTGCATGTTCACCTGTGGTGGGGTTAACTGCATTGTATCACAGTTGTCATCACATGGCCTTATTTGTATGAGATGTCACATATCTGTAGCATACCTCACAACCTGTCATTGCAAGAAATCTGGACAAAAACTGACAAAATGGGGGGACGAAGGCACAAAACTAGGGACACATTTTATAAATTAGTGTTATATAGTGCATATAAATAGTGTACACACACCTATTAGAATGCCAGGTATTTGTGATATACAAAAATGAGAGCATGATAAAACATTTATGAACCCTTCCAACCTTTCATGTGACCCATAATCTGTACAATTCAATTGTAAAACAAACAAATCTGTTAGGGGAACAATTATGACACATAAAAAACTTACAAGCTAGATGCATATGTGTGCAAAGGCTGAAGCTAATACTGTGTTGAAGCAGCTTTCAATATTATTACAGCATTATGTCTTCTTGGGTACACACCTGCCATCAATTACAGAGACTGCTTGATTAACGGCAAATAATGGTCAGCTGTCCTACCAGGATTATCCTAAATTTCTCATTTGCCTGCTACAGCAATAGCCATAGTTCACATATGGATGACTAAGGAGCAAAGGGATCTCATTTGTGAAAGATATAAGCCCAGAGAAGGGTAATCACACATTTCTACAGCATTGCATATACCATGGAACACAGAGAAGACAGTCATTAAATGGTGATGGAAATATGGGGCAACAGTGGCATTGCAAAGAACTGGACATCCCTCCAAATGTGTGGAAAAGATAAGACCCAAAGTGGTCAGGGAGGCTGCCAGGAGACCTACAGCACACTACAGGAGTTACAGGAATCTCTGGCAAGTACCAGTTGTGTATTACATGTGACAACAATCTCCCGTATTCTCCACATATCTGGGCTATGGGTGGAAGATGGAAGTCTTCTCACACACAGAACAACATCCAGGTCTGGCGAATTTCTCAAGAAAAATACATCAGGTCTCCCAAAAGCATGTGGGGAAATGTGTTATGGTGTAATGATTCCAAGGTTGCTCTTTTTGGCCATGATACCAAAAGGTTTGTTTGGCACAACAACAACACTAAGCATCACCAAAAGAACACCATCTCCATAGTGAAGCATGGGGATGGCAGTGTCCTGCTTTGGGGTTGTTGTTCATAAGATGGAAGTGGGCCTTTAGCCAAGGTGGAGGAGATTTAGAACAGTTCAAAATATCAGTCCCTTCTGGCCCCAAATCTTCATGTATCTGCTAGAAAGCTGTGGATGGAGAGGAATTATACCTTCACCAAAAGGCAATCAATGTTCTGGAATGGCCCAGCCACAGTCCACATAAACATCCAATAGAAAAATCTGTGAGGTGCCTTGAAGAGGCCTGTGCAGAAGAGATGGCCTTGCAATCTGACAGAGTTGGAGGGCTTCTGTAATGGAGAGTGTACAAATATTGCTAAGTTGAGATGTGCCATGCTGATACACACCTTCCCAAGAGGACTGACTGCTGTTATGAAATGAAAAGGTGCTTTAATAAAGTATTAGTTTAAGGGTGTGGACAGTCATGTAACCAGCCTATTGTATGTATTTCAACTTCTACATGTTACACCTAACTGATGTGTTTGTTCTTCAATTGGATTGAACAGGTTATAGATCACATTAAAAGTGGGAAATGTTATCACATGATTTCTGTGGTCTCATGTTATATATCAGACAAATATGGCATGTTAACAGGGGTGTCTACACTTATAATAGCCACTATAAGCTTAGAAGGTTGTTAGTGTAACCGGTTCTGTTTTAACATACATGTGCTGCAGGTTTTGAAGTGTGAAACTCAAAATATGTCATTAATTAGTGACACTAGTCCTCATATCATCCCAGTAATGTGTCAGACAAACAAAGGATTTATGATGAACAGACCAGAAATATGAGCCACAGATGTAGACATTCAGCAAAATTCTGCACAGTTGAGAGGTATGTTCTTTAGGAGTTGCCACTGTGCTATACAGGTGATCAACAATTATGTGTACATGGGTGCAGTGTGCGCTACTTGAAGGCCCATCACCTACTAACACTATTCACATATCACAGAAGTGTAAATAAGTAGTGACATTAAGTGGAAACGGCTGCAATGCATGATGTTGAGGGCCTGTCCAGGGTGTGTATGTAGTGGTCTGACTGTGTTGTGAATGTCACCAGTTGGCTATTGTGAGGTCTGTGTAATACCTGTCTGCCACCTCACCTGTATGTGCATGCGTGTGAGTGTGTGTGTGTGTGTGTGTGTGTGTGTGTGTGTGTGTGTGTGTGTGTGTGTGTGTGTGTGTGTGTGTGTGTGTGTGTGTGTGTGTGTGTGTGTGTAGCAGCAAATGGTATTGTGCAGGTATTAATTTTCATATGTCGTCTTTCCCCTACAGATGCTCATGGTGGTCGTGGTCCCTCCCGCTCAGAATCTGATGTCAGTGTCTCTGCAGACTCTGGCAATGATGATGGTTATAGTCAGGCACAGGTCTTGTTTTCAGGGGCTGTACCTGTGCCATCGGGTGGCATCCTACAGTCATCCACAATGTTCTTGCACACAGTCACAATGCTCACACAAGCCCCATCCCCAAAAGCCACAGATGATGGAAAGTTGGCAGGTGATGGCATGGAACAGGCTAGTGTGGTGACTATGGCAGGTGTGAGTGTAGACACTGGCCATAGCCAGAGCTCAGGCAAGGTCCCACACAGGCAGATGGACAGGGGTACTTGCTGGAGGACTGCTGCTTGTCAAGCCACTGTCACAAGTGCCACATCAGCTGTCACTAGACGCATGTTTCGGGCTTTCATGGATGCACAGGGACGTAGTGAATTCAACACCAGACAAATACTCAGGGTGGTGGATGCAACTCTTCCTGATTTACATGGGACATACATGACCTTGTTGAGGCCACACATCAAAATTCTGAGGTTATGAATAGATGGTGAGGTGAGACCTTGGCAGTCCTTGACTGTGGCATCTCTGTGCTAGAGCATAAGCTGAGAGTCTATGAGATCATGCACATTCATACTCCTGTAGTGGCAGTGACACCAGCACTACAGAAGAGGGGTTGCTGTCCACATCACAATAGAGCAGGCCATGGGGACATGGTCCTGGCCAGTCCCATCAGGGACACAGATCCAGCAGACAGCAGTCACCATCAGGAAGCAGTACTGCATCTGGCCTGGGCCTAGTGGTGCCAGTGAGACCCCTGGCAGGACCAGTTCACGTGTCTGTGGCTGGAAACAGTGAACTGGACACCCTGCCTTGTATGGTCCACAGCTGTCCAACATACCCCTGTGTAGGGCAACCAAATGGCATGACTGTGTGCATACATACACACACACACACACACACATGCACAAACATACACACACATCTGTATCACAGGCAGGTCACCTTCAGACACATGCAGCACCTCTGCACAGCCCATTTATAGGATACCCCTCCAAACACACACACACATGGATATCAACCGTATGGCCCAGCCTAGGCCTCTGGAAGCCCACACCACACCCTGTGCATATGATGATACCTGTGCTACATCCCTGTCATCCAAACCATCCATGCAGGGACAGGCTAATATGGGTCTGATGCACAGGGTGAATATAGTACAGTGTAGCTATGTAATACTGTGTAAGGTGCTGTCTGCTTGCATTTGTTATGATTATACATAAAGGTATATATACCTTATTAGCCATGATGCATTATTGCTGTTAGTACCACTGACTGAATGTAGTCTGACATGCTGTATTCTGTTTGTGTTCCAGGTGTCATTGTATGCAAGCTGTGGCCCTGTAGACATTACCTACATGGAGTATGGCAGAGTGGAAATACACACATAGCCAAGGTATAGCTTTATAATGTATGTTTACCAGGTGTGTATGCATGCAACAGTGTGTGATGGACACTTGTCAGACAGTTTGACCTGGCATACATACCTCTTGTCACAGACAGATAGCCTTCAGACATGTTACCTTAGTGTTGTGTAGTACCACAGGCTCATACATATGGAACAGGTTATTGGAGTACTGTCAGCAGGTCCCTCACAGCCTTAGTCATTAGATTGACTGCAACAGATTTACGTGTCAGCACCTCTTGCCCCTGCCACTTCTTTCCCATACACTCAACCCTGATGCAGTTGGTGAGGGCATGCATGGTACTGCATATGACAGGTTTGTGGTATGTATTCCTGAGTTCACAGCATGGAACAGGGAGACAAAATGGCATATCCTTTGCATACACACAGTAAAGACTGACACAGGGGATGTGCATACAGTAACACAAACACAGTTGGCAATAGACAGATTCATAAACCTACATATTAACTTTAATGTACTATAGGACTACATACACATGACATGCCCCTCATAGATTATATATGTGGGACATAACCCATTACCTCTTACAACATGTAATGTTGTGAATGCCTTCATGGATGGTGAGGTAACCCACCAGAAGTAGCAATTGGAGTCATCTGTTTCTCCAACAAGCCTGGACAAATGATAGGGTAACAGACATTGTATCAGCATGATGTTTCAGTCAGGTATGATATCTGATGCTGGCATGTGTCAGTACACTAACTGTAACCTATTTGGCCACAATATTACATACATTGCCATTATTAGGGGACACAGACCACATATGGGTTGCAAATATCCAGATATTTTGTAGACATCTGTACAGATGACTGGTATGGCCTGTGCAACAGTTTAACATGCTGCATCTGAGACAGATGCCATTAACATGCTATATAAAGTAATGCCATTGGGAGGTGGTAAACAGGCGTGGATGGTACACACATCAAAATGGTACAACCAACACAGGACATGATTCTCACCCACACACAGTTGCTAGTATTGAGATTAGAACCCTTACCTATCTATTTATTTCTATTATAGTGTTACACAGTTATCAGATGTGCCACAGAGCTTATATGAATTCACCTTGTCCCAAGGTACTTCTAAGGTGAATGACATAAGCAGGCCTTGTAAAGTAGGGTGATGCGAAGTGTATAGGGTGGTACACAACTCAAAATGGTATAACTAAGACACACACGCACACACACACACACACACACACACACACACACACACACACACACACACACACACACACACACACACACACACACACACACACACACACACACACACACACATGCTACGGAGCTTACTGGGCCAACAAACACAGACACACACACACACACACACACAAACACACACACACACACACACACACACACACACACACACACACACACACACACACACATGCTACGGAGCTTACTGGGTCGACAACTGGCCAAAGGTGTTATAAGGGGAATGACATTAGCAGGACTGATAAAGTAGGGTACTGAGTGGGAAATTTATCAAAATACTTCTTCTTACAAACATACATACTTAAACACACACAGACATACTTACCAGGTCTGAGAGTAGAACCTCTGCCTATCTAGTGATTTGTGTTATAGTGTTACACAGTTACCGCACACCCTACGGAGCTTACTGGGCTGGCAGCTGGCTAAAGGTGCTGATAAGGGGAATGACATCAGCAGGACTGATAAAGTAGGGCAGTGGGTAGGAAATTTATCAAAATACTTCTTCTTAAAAACATACCCACTTACACACACACTTATACATCCACACACACATTCGCCAGATCTGACAGTAGAACCACAACCTATGTAATGATTTCTACTATAGTGTTACAGTTATCTCATGTGCTATGGAGCTTACTGGGCTGACAATTGGCCAAAGGTGCTGATAAGGGGAATTACATCAGCAGGAATGATAAAGTGGGCCAGTGGGAAGTGTTGTGGGTGGGAATGGCCTAAAACTATTTCACCTACAAATAAACACACACTCACTCACTCTCACACACACAACTGTCACACATACACACACATTTGTGAAGTGTACTATGTGGAACCGTCTCCTAATACTTAGACCTATGGACACACACACACACACACACACACACACACACACACACACACACACACACACACACACACACACACACACACACACACACACATGCAGGTGATGTGATATTATAAACCCAACCTCAGTACTATTACACAATGGGGCTCACCTTTTATGCTGGCACATGCAACTGTTTATAACTGGTATGCCCTGTCCACAGCAGGACATCACTGTATGCCATTCAAGGTATCCATGTGTGTGACTATGTCTGTGTCCCCCTGTGTGTCTCTCTCTCTATCACTGTCTGTCTCTCACTTCCCCACATCTATGTGTGTGTGTATGCTTGACATATGTTATCTGTTGCCATATATATGGCTGTGTTTCTCGCAAAACAGATGCAGCTATATCACATATGGGCCACCTACAGCTAGCTGAGGGCAATCCTGTCTGATGTGTGTGTGTGGGGGGACAGTTAAGGTGTACATAGCTGTCTGTATGCACAGACATATATACACAATACAGTTATATAGTCCGATGTAGGTTCCAACATGTGCAGTAATTCTCTAAGTGTAGGAGTATGCCCAGTGTGACCTTCTTTAGTTAGAGTAGGACTCTATTTCAGAGATAGGTGTACTGCAGTCCAGGGTTTTATGTGCTACAGCCGTACCTCTCAGGAGTACATAGGACTTTCTTCGGGGTACTGTTTTTGTTTAGCAGAAATTTTCTGACATATCTGTAATCTGACACTGCAATGTATTTTGCCAATACCTAGTACCAGACATCCTCAGATCATCACAGTGCTTTACCAGAGGAATGTTAGTTGTATGATGCATAGACCAATATTATGGAGGCAGCTATGTACATTCTTGCCCAACAAGGCCATTTCTGAGGTTTGGCTACAGCCAGTTGAGTGATGGCGCATTGTGTAAACAGTCCAGCAACTTGGTGATATACTGGTTGGGGATCTTCTGCTTGCTTGGTATCTTTCTAACCTGAGATGTCATATCCTTGTATGGGCATACCTCTCACCTGTACATTTTTTGGCAGGTTGTCCAGGTGTTTGGCTAGAGGTTACATCCAGTCTACATAAACTTGTGTTTTTATGACAAGTTAGTTACATATAATTGAAGAGTGATGTTACAAAATAATGACAGACATTACTGTTTCAGACTACATAACCTTCAGACAATTCCCACTACTGCAAACTCCTCACCCTACCAACTTTCTCAGTATGTAAGGGTGATATTTATACAACACATGCCTATCATTGTGCCTTTGTTCCACTTTTAATTCTGCCCTTGTCCAGACGTCTTGTTGTCAGAGATTGGGAGTTATGGGTGTGGGTACAGAGTGCATTCTACTGTGCAGGCATGTCCATTACATGTAAGAGCAAACATAAGAACAGAGGATTATTGAAAATAACCACTGGCAACAGTACCAACAAGCACTATATTCACAAAAGCCTTAGCACCTCGGCTACACATCCTTCAAGATGTCCATTATATGTGTAATATATTCCACATAGCACTGTGACTTCCAGGCATGTCAGTGGCATAGCAGTGGGTATCACTGACATGCATAACAGTTGGCAATGCAGTTATCTGCACATGCCCCTGTCAAAGACAGCAATGTACCTAGGGCACTACAAGATGACTGCCAGGAGAACATGTTGGCCAGATCCTGACAGTATTAACCACACATACACATAGCTCATTGACCCCTGCATATTGTGGACATGCAACATGTTTTCATGTCTATTGGTACAGCCCTGCCAATGTGTGCTATGCTGCTATTTCCCTGCAAACATACATGTTACTGCATTTCTCTGGGTATATGGGGGGGGGGGGCACATCTGTCAACTGTACACATTTGCACAGACTGTGCTGATATTTGCTTTAGATTTTGGTTCCATTTACCATACTATTGTGCCTTGTCTTGGGGACTAGAGGCATATCAGTAAAGACCATACATTTGAGTTTCAGGCTTCTTACCCTTCATAGCCTTACTGCAAAAGCGTGGCCTGCTGTGCTATCACTGTGTGAGTCTGTAGGGGAGTAATTCAACATTGCCGCTCTTTGTGTGCCTTTACCAGACATTTCTCTCTGGTTTTCTACAGATGACTTGCTGTATGGGTGTGAGGGGTGGGTATGGGACCCCCACAGTGATATCCATGCATGTGACCTATGACCCTCCCAGTTAGTTGTCCCCACACATATACTGTGGTGGGATTTGCCACCTTTGGAAATACTACATAGTTTGGGAAGGCCAGTTTTGGGCAGACATTTCCTGGTGTCCCACATAGCTGTCAGTTGTCTGCTGCTATCCCAGTAGGCCACCCCATTCCATTGCATGCATTCAGCATTACCATAGATATGCTACCAAAACATACTAATACATTCATTTATTGTTAAGAAGACTGACTTATCTTGTGCCTGAGGAAGTTGTGAGGATGGTGCTTGAGGGCCACCTATGTTGGATGCACACAGTACACTGCCTATAGATGGTAAGTTACAGGCAATGTGATGCCTGTGTCATCCATTTTACTGTGTGCGTGAGTCAAAGAGAGGTGTCAGTCCTTGGGGTCCCTACAGTGTCAGTTTGTGTGCTATGCGTTGCCTGTTTGCTAAGGCCTGAGCATACTGGGCATGCCCTCCATCTGCCTACAGGAGCAGGCTCAGGGGCCTCCTCCTCTGAGTCTCTCTGTGACTGTGGGGCTTTGGCAATGGTGGTGGCTGTGTGGCCCTTCACCATGCTGTTCCTGCTGCAGCTGTTTCCACAGTATCATATTGTGTAGCATGGCACATACTATGAACATGTGTGCACATGTGGCTGGAGAGTATTGCAAAACTCCACCAAATATGTCAAGGCAGAGGAATCGTGACTTGAGCATCTCAAACACACACTCTGTAATGATCCTGGTTTGTGAGTGTGCCTCAATATGGCATTCTTGTGTGGGTGTGTGCATTTCTGAAGGATGTCATCATCCACAGCTCCAATGCATAGCCAGCATCTCCCAGCAGATGGCCATATGGGATTCCCCCACTGGCAAATGCCTGGTACAGCTGTGATGAATGCCAGATGTGGGAGTCATGATAGCTCCCAGAGCTGCCAGCACAGAAATTCATGATAATGCCCTGGGCATTGCACACACCTGGTAGTTGATGGAGGGGAATCCCTTGTGGTTTATGTAGACCCTATACTGTTCACCAGGTGGTGCTTTGATGTGGATGTGCATGCAGTCTATCGTACCCAGTACCTCCAGGTATTCTGCTACACAGTGGAAGAGACACATATTGCTGGTCCTCTCCTCACGGCTGTTGGGGAAGTAAATATGCTCACTGGCATGTGGTAGCATGGCATCCAGGAACTGGTGGACTACCCTGGATGCAGATGTCTGTGATACCCCCATGATGTCCCCAGTAGGTTTTTGGAAAACACCTGTAGCTAGTATTCTTAAGGCTACACATACCTATGTATCCACTGGGATGGGTTCCACTCTGTTGTTGGGTCTAGGTCTGTGTTGAGGCTGGCTCAGCTCAATGATTTGCTGAAGTATGTCTCTGTCCACCTTGTAGCACTCTACTATCTCCAGATCATGCAACCCCTTGTAGGTTATCCTGGGTCTAAACAATCTTCTCCTCCTCCTCGGTCTCTGGCGGTTGTCAGCATTATCATCCTCACTGCCCTCAGCCTGTAGCACATACATATGGATAAAAACAAGGGCAGCCCCTAACATTTTTCTGGTTAAAATTCCCCCACATGTGTACACCAATGATGCAGAGTTTGTGGGGAAAAAAACAGACTGCAAGGTGTTTCTATAGTTTATACTTTTGTGCTGCAAATGCTGCCTGTAGGATTGTCTGATTATGATGCATTCCACCTGCTAGCTATGTAATTTGTTCTTGATTGCTTTTATTCTGCTATTTTACTTTTTTCCCTTTTTGTCCTTTCCCATTTTCACCCCTTTTAAACCCTGAGGCATGTCACACAAACCTGGTGCTAAAATGTAAACAGTCCTGCTATTTCCATTTTTTTTTGTTTGTTTGTTTTAGACCTGGTGCACTCCACGCAAACACATTTAGCTAATGTAAACTCTAAGAAATGGCCCTCCCTGGATGCGAACACGCTCTTCATTTCATGGAATAAGTCAATACAGCCTCAGACACACCCCCTTGCTTAGCTGTGCTAAGCTATGCTTATCTGGGGATATAGAGCTCCAATGTGCTTACACCATGCATGTCACACCCCTTTTCATGTCTGTTGCTCCTCCTGCTTACACAATCGTGTTATAGCACCTACACGGTTAGGTGCAGTTTGGCACTTAGAATATTTTTGTGATCCAGTAAATTTCCCCTCATCTGCATAACCCACTGCCTTAGTCCATAGTTACTGCACTACCCCAGAGCCTTTCCCATTAACAACCACTGTTCCCTGGTATTGTTTTGATTCTGCATGCCTTAAACTTTGTTTGTGTCTTTCGGCTTTTCCCGGTTAGGGGTCGCCACAGCAGAACTCCGGTCTGCTAATGATTGGCAGTAGATTTTTGCATGCTGGCTTGCCGGGCATGCCTTAGACTATAATGGCAAAATGCAGATTTCCCTTTAAATTGAGTTTTCACATTTTTTTTTATTTCTGGCATGATTCAGTTTGCTCGCCACTGCCCTATACTTAAACGGCCGAGATCGTCCCCCCAAAAAACATTTTATTGTTATAAAACTGAAACACTTTTCCATGCCAGTGGCCATATATATACATACATATATAGGATCCGTCAATATGTTCGAAGTTTCACTACTCGAACCCCACTTCACTGAGTCCACGTGTTCGAAGTAGTGAAACTTAACTTTGGCAGTCACACTACAGTGCAGAATGGGAATATTCCCTTTCCCCTGCTGTAGTGTGATCTCAGAGTTGGTATATTTAAGTAGGGGGGGTGTGGGGGGCACAGCCCCCCACATGGAGGTACAGGAGGGCTTGCTCCCCTGCATAGACATGTTTTAGTGTTTCTTTTTTTTTTTTTTTGGGTAGTCCGGGGAACTAGACTTCAGCGAAAGTGCACTTTCGTTTAAGTAGACTTTCACTGATGTGTAGGGACTACTGCTCTATTTCGACGAAGTGTATTTTCGATGTAAAGCAGTAGACCCTGATATATATATATATATATATATATATATATATATATATATATATATATATATATATATTTATATATAAGATAGCGATATACATATATACATATACATTGGTATATCTGCATGTCATGTTTCACGAGAATATATTTTATTGTGCAGCCCAGCACTTTTGAAGGGTTTTGCCTTTTTTTCGTATGTGGTATGACTGTGGAATTGGTATATAAAATGTAAGGTGTTGTGTAGGATGCAGGGGTGCATGCCCCCTTCAAAAAATAATTGTGATTTACGGGTTTTTTGAATCACCATTTCCATATTTAATTTACAGTAAACAATCTGAAAAAACATAATCCAGTGACACGCAGATAAACCATCTCTCTCTCTCTCTCCCTATATATATATATATATATATATATATATATATATATATATATATATATATATATATATCTATATATATACATACATACAAAATTTTTTACGTGGGTGTATGTGTGAGTGTGCGCTACGAATTGTGAAGTGGAGAGAGAATGCAGAGTCCAAAGTATGCAAGAAGTGAAAGGAGATAAACAGATACAGGTGTTTGGCCACAAAAGTCGGAGTAGGGTTATGCTATCAGCACAAAAGTAGATTTTGGATTTTAGCTGCAAAAGTGGCCACTAGCAGAAATGACTTTTTTGAAAGATGTTATGCTAAATAAGTCATTTTTTGAATTTGGTATATTCTGTGAAGTAGCAAAGTTAGATGCCATACCTGTTTATTTTTAAAAATTGTGTAGCTAAAGCTCATGCTGAATACAGAAAGTAGGAGTGACTGGTGTTTACTGTCTTCACATTTGTTTATGCAGACAGGAGAGATTAGTCCTTTCTCTCATCACGCTTTTTCAGCTGGAGAAAGTGCTGCCTTCTGATACTATATATACCTGAGCTGTTGAAATGTCAGATGTGCACTAGTAATAACAGCAGAGTGCCGCTCTCACGTAAGCACTTTGATTAATGCACGGCTTATAAGGGAATGCTTTTATCTAAACAGTACTGATAGTTTGTGAGTGTCAAGGCCCTACAGGTGTAATGAGTTTAATATGGAGAAATTAAAAAAATGGGTTTGTCTTGATGTAGGTGTATATCTATATCTATATCTAGCTATATATAGTTATGACAGCTATAACTGTACACATGTATATGTACGTATACACACACATAGATATAGATATACATATAAATACAGATATAGTTTTATACAAACATATCAGAAATATATATATATATATATATATATATATATATATATATATATATATATATATATATATATATATATATATATATATATATATCTCAAAAGATCACTCTTACTTAGGCTTCAGGTTGTATCAGTACAGGGATGATTATTTAAACTAATCAAAATTAAGTAAAAAATAATTCCTTCATCCAGCATAAAAGCAGTTTAGAAGAACTAATAAATGTAAGCAAACTCAATTTTGGATTGATTATTTTATCCCAAGAGCAGAAGACTCAAACCACAGTCTTTGTTGTTTCATAAGTTTCTTGTAACAAAGTCATTAACAGTAGTTTATCAAGGGAAGCATTGGGTTGATAGTCTTTGTTCTGTACCCCTGCACTGTAGTATAGCCCATTTCCTGTTGGCTCACTGTTAAAGTATCCCTTTTGAATGACTAGTGTTATGGAATTTTACATTTAAATTTAGCCTGATTTCTGGGATGGCACATTTTGTGAGGTTGATGTCTGCTATAGCATGTCATGTCTACAACGTTTACTACTTTTACTAAGCAGTTTACCAAATCTATGGGAGGAGTTTATAGTCATGACATGTTGAAGCCCAACTTGCGCTGCTCATGTAAAGGGAGTTTCACTTTTCTGATTTAATCTGATTCATAGTCATGCGTAAATTCCATGGTGTCAGATCACATTAAAATATTGCCTCAACGTCTCTCCTGGACATGGGTAGTCCTTCTTAGAAAAACCTTGGGCAAAGACAATATTTCTCATCTAGTACTATATTGGTATTTAAAGGCTAGGCTTGTAAAGTCCCTCAGGTAAATAGCCTAGTAGCATCCTATGAATCTATAAATCTATAACTCAAAGGTAAACCTTCCACCCACAGATGATACACACAGACAGACATACAAGATTTGCACAGACACAGATGCAGACACATAGACACACACAGACATAGGCACACACACACACACGCACGCACGCACACACACACACACACACACACACACACACACACACACACACACACACACACACACACACACACACAATCTCCTGCTCATATTTTTCTTTTGGAATGCATATCTGCACATAGCTAATATGCTGTGTACATATTTGCATTTTGTATAATACACGCTCTGCATGGATCTGGCGTTATGCAGATGTCTGTAATCCATTGCACCAAACAATATTCTTTGTAAATCTGTCTGATGGAATGTCCAAGGACCTGAATAGCACTGATCATGCCAAATGGCCACCAAATTTACTTCTGGCTTCAAAATTGCTCACTGGCCAATAGAGAAGAGCTGCTCAACTAAACAATGAGGTGTCTATGAATTAGAAACCCCTTATGTAGTATGCAAAGCTGTGGAAGTGGCTTCTTGTAATAAAAAAGTTGTTTATGAATTCCAGAGTTTGTCAGATGGCAGCTACCTATCCATCTGTCCATCCATCCATCCATCCATCCATCCATCCATCCATCCATCCATCCATCCATCTATCCATCCATCCATCTATAAAGTTTCAAATCTCATTATGATTTATATGGTTTTGATACTGACAGTGTTCAGAAATATGGAACTTATTCTGGGCATAGTTCAGGTCTATTACAGAAACATATGTTCTCACAAACTCACACACTATGCAACTGTCCAATGGCAGTTGGGTAGATCACCAATCAACTTATTGCATTCCTTTGTGAGTTGGGTACTGTTGCAGTACCCAGAGAAAATCCACAAAGATACAGTGAGGACATGCAAATTCCACATAGAATGTGTCAGACTTGTTGTGAGGTTGCAGAACTTGCAGTTATGTCTAATACAAGTAGTATGGGCTAAAATATGTATCATGTTATAGTTAGAAAGCAAACAGCACACATATTTACATATAGGTGTAATAGCATTACTTTTAATTGTGATTTTTTTTTTACCTCTGCAGCCCATCAGCCATCAGTCCCTCTCTCAGCCACATGGTTCATTCATTCCCCATGCATTATAGACATAATTGTTGGAGAAGTGTCAACACTGAGGCAGCCATTAGGGGTAGCATGTGTGTGCATGTGTGTTTGTTATGAGCCCTAATTCCACTGCACAAATGCGCAGTAACACACTCTGGATTTAGCATACAATGGGCTCTGGTGAGGATGTGCCACTTGCTTCCAGAATCCTTCTGAAATGACATGTTCTGTCAGGAAAGCCCTGCCTCCCTTGATGCCAATGTTTCCATTGGGTCTCTGGTTTCCACTTCGGATTCACCCACCCACAGGACTGTGTGCTCTGTGCATGTGCTCCTTCAACCGCCCACACCAAAAGAAGGGAAACAGTTAATCTGTGTCACTTCTGTCCTCCCTCATGACGCCTCCTGCAGATGCCAGAGCTGACAATCAAACTTCTGTTGCCTGGATCTGGGCACTATCCCTGTGTTCCAAGAGAGTTTAAGTATCAGCATTATTGACATAAGAGTGCATTCTAAATTATATGTGCATACTCTTGCTGATGCGGATGTGTGACTGTTGAATGTGGATGCATTTTCACATCAGCAAACTCCTGCTACAGCCTGAAAATAAAGTGAAGGTGAAACTTTTTTACCTGCAGAAGGCAGAGTAGATCAGTGTCAGTAGTATGGGGTATGCTATACTTTATGCATATAGATTGCATTTTATGTAATATTTACACTGTAGTGTGACTTGCTATGCAATATATTCATCTGCTTGTTTCTACTGTATATCTTTCTGCAGAAAAGTCTTATTAGCATGACCTCTGCCACCTGCTTGCCAACTCAAGGAGGTGTATATGTCCTCCTTTGAGCCTGTAAAGGGAAGCTCTAACTGCAGCCTGTGGATGATTGACACTTGGTAAAGATGGTCAATGTGAGTATGGATCAGGCATTGCCAATCAAGCTTACCTTATCTGCTAGAAAACACACACACGCACGCACACACACACACACACACACACACACACACACACACACACACACACACACACACAGATGTGCACCCCCTGCCCACACACACACACACACACATACACACATATACACAAACATGCCACACACAGCCACTGGTCCAAAAATCTTTAGCTATACATCACAGTGGATACCCAGAGAGATGTTGTGCCATGTCCTTGATGGATGCAGGTGCCACATCCAGATCAGGTAAGTCCATTGGGCTTCACCTGTTTCAAGGCAACTGCCAGCATCTTATCCAGTCCCCTTAATTCTCTGTCTCTCCCCTCTTGAGTGGATGCCTTATCCTGTTATGTAGTTCCAGCCTCTGTGACATCACTTGTCCTTTATTTCTTTGCATGTGTTTAGCCAGTGATTTCTCTGCCCACTTATATGTGTATTCTTAGCATCATATTTTGATGCATAGCCCTGAGACCCATATTTCCTCTGCTTGTCTTCTGTCTCTTCCTTTGCATTTTGCATTTCTTTAAAACATGGGATGTCAATCCATGCACAAAAAATTCCCCATCCATATGTACTTTATTTAAACACACACACACGCACATACACACACACACACACACACACACACACACACACACACACACACACACACACACACACACAGACACACACACACTGATCATAATTACTCCTTGTGAGCAGTCCCCTGCTTTCTTCATGCAGCTTCTTTTATCCTCTCTATCCCAGACAAGCCCAGTTTTTTAGGGGTTGTGGTTGGCATAATGATTATGGTGTTTACCTCACAGACAAAAGGTACAGGGCTTGATTCTCACTAAAGAAAGCTGGCGAGACTTAAAATGGTCCACAAGGGCAGCTATCCCAGTACTTACCTATGAACCTGTCTTCCTCCTCTGGCATTGCTAGGTACTGCCCTAATCTTACATCTTCCATAGTATATCCAGTATTAGGGCTCAGCTATACCTATAGGGAAACAATAGTTATAAATGGTTTAGATCATATCCCTATTCAGCATTGTAAGGGCTTGTAACACATTTGTTGTGTGACTATATCAGCAGTGTCCCAGCAGAGATTATACTGAGTCCTACTATGTGGTGTACAGTACATGTTACAAGGCTTGGTAGACTGAGTCCTACCATGTGGTGTACAGTACATGTTGTGAGACATGGTATATGAAGTCCTACCATGTGGTGTACAATACATGTTGTGTAGCATGGTATCCTGAGTCCTACCATGTGATTTACAGAACATGTTGTAAGGCATGGTATACTGAGTCCTACCATGTGGTGTACAGTACATGTTGTGAGGCATGTCATATGGAGTCTTGCCATGTGGTGTACAATACATGTTGTGAAGCATGGTATCCTGAGTCCTACCATGTGATGTACAGTACATGTTGTAAGGCATGGTATACTGAGTCCTACCATGTGGTGTACAGTACATGTTGTAAGGCATGGTAGACCGAGTCCTACCATGTGGTGTACAGTACATGTTGTGAGACATTGTATATGGAGTCCTACCATGTGGTGTACAATACATGTTGTGTAGCATGGTATCCTGAGTCCTACCATGTGATTTACAGAACATGTTGTAAGGCATGGTATACTGAGTCCTACCATGTGGTGTACAGTACATGTTGTGAGGCTTGGTATACTGAGTCCTACCATGTGGTGTACAGTGCATACTGTGAGGCATGGTAGACTGAGTCCTACCATGTGGTGTTCAGCACATGTTGTGAGGCATGGTAGACTGAGTCCTACCATATGGTGTACAGTACATGTTGTGAGGTATAGTATACTGAGTCCTACCATGTGGTGTACAGTACATGTAGTGAGGCATGGTATACTGAGTCCTACCATGTGGTGTATAGTACATGTTGTGAGGCATGGTATACTGAGCTCTACCATGTGGTGATGGTACATATTGTGAGGCATGGTATACTGAGTCCTACCTTGTGGTGTACAGTACATGTTGTGAGGTATTGTATACTGAGTCCTACCATGTGTTGTACAGTACATGTTGTGAGGCATGGTATACTGAGTTCTACCATGTGGTATATGGTACATGTTGTGAGGCATGGTATACTGAGTCCTACCATGTGTTGTACAGTACATGTTGTGAGGTATTGTATATTGAGTCCTACCATGTAGTGTACAATATATGTTGTGAGGCATGGTATACTGAATCCTACTATGTGGTGTACAGTACATGTTGTGAGGCATGGCCTAGCCCTTCTACCACATGTATGCACACAGCTGATGGTGCATAGCAACTGATCCACAGCTTATTGTTTGGCTCCACCATGTGGAAAAATGTCTTATTAGTAGAAATGAAATCTTGTTTTAACACATAATGCTCATAGTGTACTAATGGGATCATTCTAACATGTGGACATAATTTCAAAACTGTTTTACGCCACCTTTATGTATTAACCAGAGTATGACCTTTTACTCATGCTATACATACCATGTCTTAAGGTTCAATATTGCAACAATGTTTCTTATGGAAACACACAATACCTGGTGTATCAGTGTGGGTTTTGACTGGGTAACAAATTGGAAAGTCAAGACAAACTTGCATTATATTCAGCTTAGAGTTTAAATTTAATGCAGTTAGACAACTCTGTTCATAAAAGTGTGCATGGCATTCACTAGAGTATGGCTTTTGTTCATTTTTACTTTCTACCATTTATTTGCAATTTTAGTTGAAATTCCTTGTCCAGGGCTTTCTTATTGTAGTTTCCTGACAAGCAATTGGATATGTACCTCATGCACACTCTATAACCATTAGGCTGTGATAACCAATGTAATATCTTCTTCCTGAGGAGTATAACCCAGTCTAAGATACCTGCTGCATTTTGGATGCCCAGTTCTTTGACTGTTCATAAAACCAATACTAACTCCTAACACCTTCTTAGTAAAACCAGTGTTGAAATCCTTAATTGTGGTCGATTCAGCAACAGAACTGGCACCATTCATTCACAGATCCTAAATAATAACCTAGACATTATAGGCATTAGTAAAGCCAGGTCAAACTCTGATTTACTAGCTCCAAGACTTTTACATCCCTGAAGTTATTCCCATTTGTTAAAAGACAGTCCAGATGATTATATACAAGAAGGATGCCTCCTATTAATTAAATCATATCTAAAAGTGTAGATTACAGATTCATTCTCTTAAACAGATGCTTTTTCCATGATTTGATTCTGATTGATTTCTATACAAACCCAATCACTGCAATTCAAACTGGTCTAAGAAAGTATCCATCCAGATCCTCATCATCATCAGCTTGCCTTGATAACCTTCTGCACTTAATGTTATCATGAATTATCTATTCAGTTAAACTTTTTTCTTTCTGGGGATATAAACATCAGCTTTGCAATTACTACTACAAAAGGTCATCTTGGAACCTTATCAGACATTGGGTTATCACCTTTAGTAAATAAGCCCATGCAAACCAACCTGCACTAGCCTAATCACGTTTTACTGAATGCATTCATTATAAAAACAAATAAAAATGCACACTTTAGCTTTTCAAACTACAACCATTCTTATCTAATGAAACACCTATCACCTCTCCTTATAACTATAAGAAACAAATCTTCTTCACATCCTTAGTATTCCTAATGATTTTTCAACCCTAGACCGGTCTAGGCACTACATCTCAGAAGATGTGGATATTTATTCCATACTTCTTGTAACTAATGTCTTGTGCACCCTATGAACCAAATACGTCACACTATTTTGTCAGTACAAGAAGGAAATGAAAGTTTCCTGGTTGTACAATGTCACCCTTATTGAAAGAAAGGTCCAAAGTCTGGTTTGCATGGAGCCCTAAATCAACACCTTCTTTAGAATCCATTTGCATTTCCTCTAAGAAATCAGTGTGGATGTCAATTAGAAATAAAAGGCTAACATTTACTATGAAATCAAGTTCATTTACTTTCTGTCCTAAAAGGTTCTAGTTAGAAACAAATAACATCTTTAATACATTTAAACCCCTGAAACACAATCCAACCTCCCTAAAGAAAAATTAAAAAACTGAATTCATAGCTCGTTTACCCATTTCTCATTCTTCCATCTCTACTTCCCTTTCTCTGATGCCATCTTCTGCCATTCCATCTTAGGAAGATTTCTTAAAAAAACTCAATAAATGTCTTACAAATTGAATCTGACCATAGCAGCTATGGTTCAGAAATGCTCTTTCCAAGGCATATTAAACAATTTAAAGTTTACTTTTTCTTTAACCTAGTCCTTATATCAGATTATATTCATTTCTCAGTGGAAAATACCATGATAATGCCACACAAAGTCAACTAATTCAACTATGGTCAAACTATTTATTTTCTCCCCTCCCTCTAAGTTTCATGAAATACTCATCTATAATCAAATCTTTGACAACCTACTGAAATGTCTCCCTTTAAGAAATCATTCTGGATTTATAACAAGCAATTGTTTACAGCCTTTATCATCACATCCATGGATTCTGGACAACTAACAGGTGCCCGTTTTGCTGATTTTCCACATTTTTGATCTTGTCAGTCACAATTTCTAAACCAGCTGTCTTCACTCCTCTTTTTGTCATTCTGCGATCAAACTGATTTAGTAATTATTTTTCAAACCATTCATTTGTGGTTAAAAGCAGATATGAGCTCCCTTCAAAGGCATCCACTCTTTCTGGGGTACTGCAGGAGTCAGTGCTTAGCTCATGTTTCTTTTCTATCATCAATTCACTACTCTCAGACTTACAGCTATGCAACTGTATTCTCTTTGCAAATGGTATAGTCAAATTTAGGTTGCAAAAATCCATCAGTTCCATAGCAAATGACCTACTTAACAACCTCAGACATCACACTGCTGAGGCAGATTTCTAAATACAATCACCCAGACTGGACAGTAAAGAAAACAAAGTAATGTTTTCTCGCTACTGATACCTCTTTCCCTTTTTCTGTCCTCTTCTGTAAAAATAATTACATAAAGGTTATCTTTACATATAGATATCTAGGTATCTATCTCAAACCCTTCCCCACTACACCTAATCACATTTCTCGTCTAAAAAATGAAACCAAACCGTCTCTCTTCTGATGGTCAAAGTCCAACATTTTCTTATACCACAAGCATGTAGTCACTTAGGGGAGGAATTCTTTGTTCAGTTAGGCTATGTCTCCACTTACAATGTTACAAAATCTCAATCTATCAACACTTCAAGCCATACATGCAGGTCTGGCCTATCAATGCCTAATCGTGGACATCACTGTGCAGCCATGTCTCATGTTAACTATCCTCCAATTAAAGAAAGGACACTTTCCTTATTCTAATATGAACAAAATAAATATGTGTGAAGGGAGGGGTGCAAACAAGGGAAAATCCTTTTGAATTTATATGATACAAGATGGATTCTGATGATTTTAAGTCTGAAACTCAAAAGACTATCATAATGTAGTGAATTCAGTCCTCAGTGATTTGCCAGAAAACCACACGTTATGTGGAACATACCAAAAATATGAGGCAAAAATCTGGATATTCTGTGAAAATCTGGAAAGTAGAGAGGTATATTTGGCACCGATCATTTGTTTTAGACCTTCTTGTAAGATGTTTGCATCTTTGGGTGAATCTATGATAGCACCCAATTTGCAGTCATCTGTGACTTTGGTCAGCCAAAGGATCTTGACATTAGCTTTTACCTTTGATAAGTAAATGTCATATAGGGGAGATGCTGGTGACTGGTCCCTTACTGGAGGTGATCTCACCAGTCCTGACTTCCACAGTCCTATCTGTGAGCCATTTGGCAAGCTAGTGAGATGTGTAGGCTTTTTTTAAACAAGAAACATCTTCATAAACCATCACTTATGACATAAGCAATCATACATTTATATAAATGAAAACAAACCACACAAGAACAATCCTAGTTGCAAGCAATTTACATCACAAACCATACTGACACACTCCCAGCTGCAAACATTATACATCAATTATAATCTGCCCAATCATTTTCATTCCGTATCTGCAGAGTTTATGCCCAGTTCAGTAAGTTTGTAAACAATTCTTGAGTGTATCAAATGCCTTAGCCAGGTCCAGAAAGATTGTATGGACGTGTTTCCCCTCATCCATTGCTTTGGTAACCTTCTCAGAAAAGTACACCAGGTTTTGTAGGCATGATCTTCCCTTGGTTCAGTGTCTGAAGGTGGCCTATCATCTTTGGTAATCATGACCATGATAATGCATTCCATGGCTTTGCATATTTAGTCAGACTAATAGGTTTGTAGTTTCCAGAGTTGGTTGATGGTCCACTCTTGTGAAGTGAGACAACTGTTACAGCCCTCTATTCTCATTGTACAGAGCCTGTTTTTAGGCTATAATTAAAAAGTGACACAAGTGGTCCTGATAGGTCATGTTTCAAGCTATTTAGGAGGCATCCCAGGATAATGTTGGGATCTACTGAGGTTGGGTTTTTGGTCTAAGTGAGTGCTGCAAGGCCTGTTCCCTGTTAATAGTTGGGGGGGTTATGCTAGTAGGTATTACACTGAGGAAGGTGGGGGGAGTAGAGAAGTTTGAGCTGAATATGTCAGCCAGCAAATTCACTATATCATTCTGCTCAGTGAAGGTGATGACATTGACCACCAGTTCAGCACACTGATGTGTGCTGCCTTTGACGTTTTGGACATGGGTGTAGAAGGCCTTGTGGTTGTCTTTAGCCTGTGATGCTATCTTGGCCTCATATTTGGCTTTTTTAGACGTAATAAGTCTGCTTAGTTTCCTGTTTAGTTAATTAGAGAGCTCTTATCATTATGGCAGTTATTCTTTCTGATTTTAGCAATTACTTTTTTCCTTTTGTTATATACCCTATTAAGGTTAAGATTCCACCAGGGTGGTTTGTTTTTAGAGTTTGGTTTTGGCTTACTTCTAGTAGGTACAGCATACACCCATTTAATTAGTTGATCAAGGTCTCTGTGAAGACTTCCGCATACATTGCTGAGAACTCGGGGCTGGGTGGAGCACTGAATATTTTCAAATGATCTCTTACTAAGATGTAGTATTGTTCCTAACTGTTACAGGGTTTACTGAGGTTACCAAGTTGATTCGTATTTGTTTGTATACAGGTTTATGGTCTGACCTCACCAGTGAGTACATGACACTGGTGGGAAGGGTGCAGCTCTTTCCCATATTGGTGAATACAATGTCCAGTATGTCTGATCCTCTGGTGTGTGTGCACATTATCTGGCCAAGGGTATTTGTGTTACTAAAATCCATGAATGATTGTGCTTGGCAGTATGAGTCAGTGTATATTTCCTGATTTATAGAGGGGTAGATAAAGTCTCCCATGAATAGTGTATTTAGTATAATGGTGTCTCCAGTGGGCCTAGGTATGAGCTATAGTATTCTAGGGACATACTGGATGACCTATTATTTGCTAGAATTTGGTACAGGACTTTGTCTATGGTGGTTTGCATCTGGCTAAATTCCAGAGCATCATCCTGTTTACCCAACTAGAGTTATGCTTCTTGCTAATATAAATTGAGATGCTTTCAACTTTTGTCCCTGTCTTTGCAGCTGATGGTCTAAATGTTTGAAAGGCAATGAAACCTTGCACTGCTGAAGTACTTTCTGTGGATTCAAACCATATGTTAGTAACAGCATAGGTGTCTATATTCTCCAGAGTTAGGACAGCTTGTGGGATGTGGAGTTTCTTGTTTAGGATCTTAGCATTGAGAAATAGTAGGTGTCTTTGAGTTTTATTTGGTTTGTCAGTAGGTTTGCCAATTTGGCATTACCTAAAAAAGGTTCTAAGTGGCCGGATAAAGTTTTAGCCAATATTAAGAAGCCTAGGACAGACAGCTGCAGACAATCCTTTGCAAAGTCTTATAACTAAGCTAACTATTAAAGTCCAAGTAACAAGAATAAGCAAACGGACTCAGGCAAGGCTCTTCTTTCCAGTATAAAATTTAGGTTTATTCACAGTACAAACTGCACAAGCGCTTTCACAAACAGCTTCATCAGGTGCTTAAAATGACATAACCCCCCCTCCTTTTTTACTCCTATTTACAAATCACATGACTTTACCCATTAGTCATCACATGATACTGAAATTACATCAGAACAATTCAAACACAGTAAAACCATTTTATTAAAAATAAGCTGATGCAATCAAAAGTGAAAATGCTCTTAGAACTACCTAAACAAAGGTCTTGATTTAAGTTTAGATCTCAGGCGGACATGGTCATTTAGGCCATGTCCTGCATCCCCCCTTAATCTAACTCTCCAAGTTGCTTCTAACTCCTAAGTGTGATTACGTATATCACCTGCGCTTACACTCGGGTAAATCCTGCCTATTGCCATGAACTTCAAAACATGTGATGAATCTGTACTAATAACATGTTTGGCTAGGGCACTAACTTTGTTCCTTTTACTAATATGATACAAATGTTCACTAATCCTGTCTTTAAAACACCTATCAGTTTTTCCAATATAAAATTTCCTACAGCTTAAAGTCTGTAATTATTAATGTCAATAATCTTTTGTTTGTATTGTAATGTGGCATCATACTTGGTGAAGGTAGAATGATGCTCGATGCAAGGCACATACCTGCCTGAGACACATATTCACAGAAATTAGCAATGTCTCTCTTTTCATATAGTCCAGGGAAGTAAACCTCACATCATTAATGTCCACATGGACTATGATAGAATCATACTGGTACCTGTCGTGTAATGACTGGCTCTAGATAAGCAACTAAACATTATCTTTTCCTTGTTCAGTCTAGTGAGTGGGGCATCTGTGTGCCATACAATGGAGGCCCCTGCGACAAGAGTCCTAGGTAATGCATTTCACTTGCCTTATGGGCTTTGCTTTTGGGGCTCCACTGGGTGGAGGTGTATGTGTGGTGTTTGGTGCTCTTTTGATGAGTTCTTAAGAGATTGTTGAAGATAAGCATTGCTGTTTGTAGGCTTAGGAGGTCTTTGAGATTTGGGAAGATTGCTGTTTAGCAGCTCAGCATACCTTGTTCTATGTGTATGTAATTGACACTATGTATGGTGGATGTAGTGTGTGTGTTCCTGACAACCTTGTTTGTATGCAAGGTTTTTGCCTCCAGTGAAATTGTGTATCTGTATCTCTCGCATACTGCATTTGTTTTTGTAAAATTACATGGCTGCCTGTGAACATGAGACAATTGCTGCACTGTCTCAGGATGCCTATATCTACCAAGCTTGCTATGAACACATTTGGAAATTGCATATCCAAGTTGTCTGGACCTTTATTTGGGTGAGCTATTGTAGGTTATAGAGTGCATTATACAGACAACTCCTTGGAAGGTCCCTGGGGTTTGGCACCAGACTAGACTGGATTGTGCTAAGATTTGATAGTAGTGCTGTTTAATGTGCAAACTAGCTGTTCTAAACGTGTCTCTGTTCAATGGCTTTGTTTTAGCCACACTATGTTACAGGATTCCAGTCTAATGGTAGCTTTATAAATACAATTTACTTTATGGGCATGTGAGTACTGGTAACCTCTTAATGTTTAAAGACCTAGAAAGAGTGTTTGCAAGTGTAATACTACAACAAAACAACTTAAACAAACTACCTTGACAAGGCAATTTCAAGTATTAGTGACCTTTAGAACGATCTAAAGGCAAAAATCAACTAATAAAGAAAAACTAAAGCAGTATCACTCTAAATAGTTAACCAAAGTGCAGAACAGTAAAATAAATCTATCTGCTAAGAATGCAGCAGTACTTAAATAAGTTGCACAACGTACACTAGCAATGAAAGAGTAGCGGCAGGGACTATGGAAGTCAGATTACCATAAAGAGAAGAAGCCAGAGACACAGAATTTTAAAAACACAACAAGGGAGGGGTGGGAGGTTGAGAAAAAATTCCTATGACACATCTAATCCTATGATTGGAATTTCAGAAACCTTTAGCTTAATGTCTCAGTGTGGGCTGGGGCAGATGTAAACAACAGGGGAAAAACAGTAGCAATGTAAGCAGAAAGACATTGGAATGCACTAAAACACATATCCTGGAGCAGAACTGACAACAGTGCCTCAATACTACTGCAAGTCCACTACAGACTAAGACACAGGACTACTGGAATGCAACTATAAGCAGGTATATACAGGTATACAAAATCCTGGAGCAACGTGTATAGTACTGCCAGTATTGCCATCCCTCTTCACAGACAAAGGCAACAGACTATGCAGAAATTTACCACTAGCCAGTGGCTGCTCATGCTATTGGACTGCAGGACTGCAACCCCCCCAGCTGTGAACCACAATGGTACAGTCCTAATCCTCTGAACATGCACATGGAAAGTGAACCTGGACTGCTGCCTTACCCAGTCTGGATTCAGGATGAAGAAGCAGACTGCTGATGCTCCAGAAGTCTATGCGGTGCTAACTGCATAGACTGGAAGGGGATCAGACTGCAAGGTCAGCAGTCTTGGTATAAACAGAACAAGGAAACCGGAAGTGAGCATTCCGGCTCAAAGCAGAGACAGCCGATACTCAGCGGCTGCTGTGGATTACTCTCTGGGTGTGCAAATAGCTTTCTCTCTGCCTGGGTGTGGATTTGTAATTTATTTTAGAGATTTAGTTCATGAACGCAGAGGGGGACAGCTGATACTCACCTGCTGCTGTGGAAGCTGTATGTGAACACAAGCCGATACTCAGCTGTTATGGTTTGTTGTGGATGTTTATTTTAGAAGCTGGTGCAGTTCATGAATGGAGGGGGATAGCTATACCTGGATGCTGCTACAGAGACAGCCAAGATGATGATTATTGTGTGTGTGTGTGAAATGCCCCAAATGCTATATGGTGGTGAGCAGAGAACAGGCTTAAACCCTGTACCTTGGGTCCAGGTGGCAAGAGCCTGAATTCCCTACTCACCACCATTTGTAAACAAATTGCAGATTTTTCCCTCATACTTGTTCTGTTCCTCATAAAACCTGTGGTTTCTGTATTTTTTTGCCCTTGCAAAGTCAGTAGTGCATTAGTGCAGTGCTGGCATTGCTGCTTAACAGCTACAGGCTCTCTGGTTTGATTCTTGGCTGGGGTGCCTTACCTTCTGTGTGGAGTCTGTATGCCGTGTTTGTGTGGGTTTTCTCTAGAGTCTTCCCATCTTACAAACACATGTGCTTGTCTGGAGTGTTTCTCCTTGGGCCTCTGCTAAAAATTAGCTTTTGTTCTAAGTCAGACTTTCCTGGTTAACAAATGTTAAAAATGACATGCATTTGAATATCATACTTCATATTCTTCAGAAAGTACATGGTAACACAAAAGCTTTTATTCTAGCAATTTTCTAAGTGTATAAGATGGATATTTGAAATTTGTCCCTATTTTTGGGACTGTATTCCCCCATTATTGGCTTTGTCCAGGTTTTTTGTGCTAAGGTTGAGAGCTATGGTAAGAACTGAATTCACTGAATATGTTTGGGGGCTGTATTCCCCCATTACTGGCTTTGTCCGGGTGTTTTTTGCTAAGAGGTTGAGAGCTATGGTGAGAACTGAATTCACTGAATGTTTGGGGGCTGTATTCACCCATTATTGGCTTTGTTCAGGTGTTTTGTGCTAAGAGGTTGACAGCTGTGCTATGGTGAGAACTGAATTCACTAAATGGTAGCCATTTAAGTTTCAGTCTTCCTCTCTTTCATAAAATAGCTGATTTGGCATAGTGGTATGTTGCTCTGACTGTTTTGCATAGGGTTGTGGGTTGAAGGCTTGGCAGTGAAATGTATGGTGGTAGCACAGCATTTTATGCTAGCAACTTTCCAACATTATACAAGCAATGTTTAAAATGTGTCCCTGGAGTTTGGGCTCCCCCCCTCAATAAACTTTGGCTTTTTCCAGGTTTCTTTGTGCTGCAAAGTTCAGAGATATAGCTGAGTGAGTAGATTTTACAAGAAGATGAGAGCTGCAGGGGAGCAAAAGTTTAGTGCTGTTTATGCCAAGCTGGCTTGCAGTGTTAATAGGACAACAAGTAGTATACTTGTGTTTGATGCAAAAAGCTGTGGGTTCTACTCCCACAGTAGAGAGGTGCATTGCTGATAGTATACTGTGTTGCAAAGGGGGGTAGATGTTGCACTCCTTTTGGGCAAAGATACCTAGTAACTATGAACCTGTTATCAGTTTGCCATCTATTCCCTATTGCAATATTGCTAGCTTATCATTTTTTTAGTGTAAGATAGGCAATTTATTCCTCAAGGGCAACAGGCACTTTATTTGTAGATGAAACAATGAAATACAAAGTTGTTTGCTAGCAGCAACCTCTTCATTAGTTACATTTCTCTTTAATGTGGAATTATTTAGATGACTTTTACTTCTTCAGAGACTGTGCATATGTACTGATACTGGTGGACTGTAGTAGACTTTTATGATGGAAATGTTCTGAACTGGGCAGTTTTGTCATTACTGGTGCATGCATTTTGTTTCATTGTTTACCTGAAAAATGTCAAAACAATAAATTTAAAACACCCTCTAAAACTGTACTGTATTATACAAGGAATATAATTTAATACAATCAGGAAGGTGTATGAAAGAGCATGTGTATGTTTTGTGTGCAAGGGGCCTGTGATTTGAAAACAGCGCAAACCCAAAGTTAATCTTTATCTGCCACTGGCAAAATGTATTTTCTTTGAATGTGGATTTCAATGCTGTTTCAGTGAATGTGAGTTTTCAAGGGCAGAGAAGGTTTAATGCTAAGTCTGTTTTCATTGTGAGACTGCATTGCTTTGTTTAGCAGATATGACATCTATTAGTGTTTGCGCTGTAAAATGCAAAATAAAACTTTCAGATGAAGTCCAAATCATCACAGAAGTAAAGCAGTATGCACATTAGTGTTTATAGCAAATGGGGTGAAATAGCCAAGTAATGGTTCGTTGTAATGGCTGTAGAGGGGAAGCTCCATTCGACCATGATTTTGTGAGGGGGAAAGGGCAGCAAACTCAAAGACAGCCCCGGCTGAACTATACCTCTCAACTGTCCAGATTTTTGCAGAATGAATAGATTTTTGCTTCTTATTTTTGGTTTGTTCCTCATAAAATTTGTGGTTTTCTGTCAAATCATTTAGGAATTAAGTCACTAAATAATGACAGACACTGAGTTTCAGACTTCCTAACCTTCAGAAAAATGCATGCTAAAGCAAGACCTGTTATTCTATCAACTGTCTCAGCTTATACAAGAACAATTTTTAGTACTGTTTATGTGTTCTCCCAATATATTTGGCCTTGTCCAGATTTCCTGCATTAACAGGTTGAGAGATACGTGCAAATAAATTGCTTTATAGAATTAGGCATATCCAAACCTCTCAACTGTCCCCGATTTTGGCTCAAAATGCTGCTCTTCCCCTAATAATCCCTCTGCAAAATAGCAATTTTGGAAGAAAACATGGGAGGGTTTACAATTAACAAATAACTGTAATAATCAGTTATAGATTACTTTTATTTCAGAAATGCATGTAGATTATTTTATTTTATCAGCTGCTCAAGTTAGCAGTACTAATATTAAAAAGTGTCCCTTTTTTGACAGGTTCCCAGCTGTATTGTGTGGCTATTTTATATTTTTGCATCACATTGTTGGTCCATTTTTCATAAAATTGTGGGGTTTTTTGGCAAATTTGTGGCAAATCATTAAAGACTGAAGTTAGAAAATAATGACAGACATTTCAGTTTCAGATTTCATACCCTTCAGAAAATTCATACTAATGCAAGACCTACTATTCTATTATCTTTCTAAGTTTATAAGAGCAATATTTAAAAATTGTCCTTATTTTGGGCCTTTCTCCCACTTCTGTGTATGGCTTTGTCCTGATTTCTTGCTCTGAGGTTGAGAGGTATGACAAATGTGTCAGGCCCATTGCAGTCAGCCAGAGACATTTCAAATTGTGACATACTTGTTGCACCCCACTCCCCCATGTAGTGACTCTGGATGTGTCCAAGCAAGGCAAGGAGCAGTTATGCAGTGTAAATGTGCAAAGTATCCCCCCATCCAAGGTAGACACAAGTACTACAGTGGCTTTTCATCTGTCCTTGATTTTGCAGAATGTTCTGGTTTCTGTCATATTTTTATACTGTTGATTTATGCTTATTATTATTCAGAAAGTGCCCGTTGCCCTGTGTTTAAGCAGCAATGATTTAATGACCATCAGGTAAGCTTGTATGAGGTTGTAAGATGCAAGTACATTTTAATAAGCATACTGTTAAAGATCTGCCAACATTGAAAGCCTTTCTGTTGTTGCCATGCAGAGAATACTTACATAACTAGATAACGTATAAGCCTTACATTATTTTAAGAAGCTCATTACAGGTTTTACCTGCAAACTAAACAGAATGCCAGTCTATCATGTGTGGTCCATATCCTGTGCAGTAATCCTTTAAGCAATGTATGTTGAGCTTGTTTCTTGTTTGCTTTTCATTTTTTACTTTGATCATGTTTTCCCCATGAAACAAGTAGATAGTTGTTGTCAGGCAGCAGGTCTTTTTTGGATAAGAAACATTTTTACAAGTGGTGGGTATCACAGAGATTGTTACTTTCAGCATGCTACTTGGTACTTTAATAAAGCTGAATATAAATAATAATTAGAACTGGAGTGCAAGGAGAAGTGGTTTGAGGTGAGTGCTGCTTGTTTTTCTTAAACTTGATTTTGACTGGCATTCCAGTCTTCTTCTTTCGACTGTTCCCGTTAGGGGTCGCCATAGCAGATCATCTGTTTCCATTTCTTCCTGTTCTCTGCATCATGCTCTTTCACACCAATTGCCTGCATGTCCTCTCTCACCACATCCATAAACCTTATCTTAGGCCTTCCTCTTTTCCTCTTACCTGGCAGCTCCATCCTTAGCATCCTATTCCCAATATACCCAGCATCCCTCCTCAGCACATGTCCAAACCAATGCAATCTCACTTCTCTTGCTTTGTCTCCAAACTGTCCAACCTGAACTGACCCTCTAATATACTGATCCCTAATCCTGTCCATCCTAGTCACACCCAGTGCAAATCTTAACATCTTTAACTCTGCCACATCCAGCTCTGACTCCTGCCTTTTTGTCAATGCCACCATCTCCAACCCATATAACATAGCTGGTCTCACTACCCTCTTGTAGACCTTCCCTTTCACTCTTACTGGTAGCCATCTGTCACAAATCACTCCTGACACTCTTCTCCACCCATTCCACCCTGCCTGTACTCTCTTCTTCACCTCTTTTCCACATTCACCATTACTCTGAACTGTTGATCCCAGGTACTTAAACTCATCCACCTTTACCAGCTCTACTCCCTGCATCCTCACCATTCCTCTACCCTCCCTCTCATTTACACACATATATTCTGTTTTAGCCCTGCTGACCTTCATTCCTCTCCTCTCTAAAGCATATCTCCACCTCTCCAGGGTCTCCTCAACCTGGTCCCTACTCTCACTACATATCACAATGTCATCTGCAAACATCATAGTCCACAGGGCCTCCTGTCTGATCTCATCTGTCATCCTGTCCATCACCACTGCAAATAAGAAAGGGCTCAGAGCTGATCCTTGATGTAATCCCACCTCCACCTTAAATGTATCTATCACTACTACCGCAGTCCTCACCAATGTCACACTACCCTCGTACATATTCTGTTCCACTTTTACATACTTCTCTGCCACTCCCGACTTCCTCATGCAATACCACAACTCTTCTTTAGGCACCCTGTCATATGCTTTCTCTAAGTCCACAAAGACACAATGCAACTCCTTCTGACCTTCTTTGTATTTCTCCAATAACTCTCTCAGACCAAACATTGCATCTGTAGTGCTCTTTCCTGGCATGAAACCATACAGCTGATCAGTAATCATCACCTCCCTTCTTAACCTAGCTTCCACTACTCTTTCCCATAACTTCAAGCTGTGACTGATCAATTGTATCCTCTGTAGTTACTGCAGCTCTGCACATCACCCTTATTGTTAAAGATAGGTACCAAAACACTTTTTCTCCACTCCTCAGGCATCCTCTGACTTTCCCAAATTTCATTAAACAATCTGGTTAAAAATTCCACTGCCATTTCTCCTAAGCACCTCCATGCTTCCACTGGTATGTCAGCTGTGCCAACAGCCTTTCCATTCTTCATCCTCTTCATAGCTGTCCTTACTTCCTCCTTGATAATCTGTTTCACTTCTTGATTCACTATCCCCACATCATCCAACCTTCTCTCTCTCATTCTCTTCATTCATCAGCCCCTCAAAGTACTCTTTCCATCTACTCAACACACTCTCCTCACTTGTGAGTACTTTTCCCTCACTATCCTTTATCACCCTTACCTGCTGCACATCTTTCCCAGCTCTGTCTCTCTGTCTAGCCAATCGGTACAGGTCCTTTTCTCCCTCTTTAGTGTCCAATCTCTAATACAACTCTCCATATGCCTTATCCTTAGCCTTCGCCACCTCTCTCTTTGCCATGCAACTCATCTCCTTATACTCATGTCTACTTTCTTCATCTCTTTGACAATCCCACTTCTTCTTCGCCAGCCTCTTCCTCTGTATAATCTCCTATACTTCCTTATTCCACCACCAGGTCTCCTTGTCCTTCTTCCTCTGTCCAGATGTCACACTAAGCACCTTTCTAGCAGTCTTCCTTACTAGCTCTGCTGTAGTTACCCAGCTATTCGGTAACTCTTCACTGCCTCCCAGTGCCTGTCTTAACTCTTCCCTGAACTCCACCTCACAATCACCCTTTTTAACTTCCACCATTTAATCCTTGGCACTGTTTTCACACTCCTCCTCCTCTTCTTGATAACCAACATCATCCTACAGACCACCATTCTATGCTGCTTAACTACACTTTCCCTTGTCACCACTTTACAGTCACCAATCTCCTTCAGACTGGCCCTCCTACATAGGATATAATCCACCTGTGTGCATCTTCCTCCACTCTTATACATCACCCTATGCTCCTCTCTCTTCTTAAAATACGTATTGCATTCCAGTAATGTATTTAAAAATTAATTTATTTTTTCATGCCTCACAACCTTTTTGTTTCCATCTAGATATTAAGTAAGCTGTCATGCAGCCAATGGATTGAAATATATTTTTTTCTTCTATACTTCATTTTGTCTTGATTGGATTATCATAATGATGGTTTGGCACCCAGGGCAGCGTATTTAATTAATGTTACAGTTTTTATGGTTTTGAGCATAGCTCCTCCCCTTTCTAGCTGATCACACCCATTCCCATTGACTCCACACATTCAGCTGTCTCCTGCAGCCCCACTTTGATTTGAAGTCACCAGCTGCCACTGCCACTAGCGCTCTAATGAATGTCTAACTGAGGCTCAAATCTGGCAGTAGATCACAGTTCTCTCATAACTGGGAATGATGCTGCAAGGCTGAGGCCCCAGACTAGGTTCAAAATAAAAAATACCTTTTACATGTAATTCTACATATAAATAGTGCAGTATAATGTATAAACAATGCTAAAATATTGTATTAATACACAATCTTTTCACAGCTGCAAATGAAGTTATGAGACTAATGTCCCAGGACAA
The DNA here is from genome assembly GCF_019279795.1 of Protopterus annectens. Classification (NCBI taxonomy): domain Eukaryota; kingdom Metazoa; phylum Chordata; order Ceratodontiformes; family Protopteridae; genus Protopterus; species Protopterus annectens. Next base: position 1,418,697,951 of record NC_056746.1, on the reverse strand, counting down.
ACTAAAAAATGCAAACAGATAACTTTTTAGCTAAAACATGGACAAAAAGCAGGGAAGTACAAAAAGATAGCATCACTCAGGTCACTATAAGTGCAACTTAAAATAGTTAAACAGAATTTAAGTAAAAGCTTTTTTCTTCCTTTCTGATGGAAAGCTTGCATCTCACACTTTGGGGAGTTTCACACCTTTCATAGTCTTGAACAAAAGACCCTGGGTGGATGTACTCTATCCTAAATATAGCATACTTGTTTGTGAAGGATCCAATGAAATGCATGCTTTCCAATCATACTACTATATTTGTTTTTGGATTTCTCTTGCATATAACTACATGCTATTCCAGTATATTATCTGTCATCTATCTAATTGGACTATCTTTTTTTGCAGGTTGATAATGATTTTCTGTGTATTTGAACATTTTTTTTATTTTTTTATCTTTTCACCTCTCTAATCTGCATAAACATTTGTGGACAATTGATGTGTTGTTGATTTTATTCTCATTGACATGTTTTTCTATGGATTGTGCCTTACTTTCTTACTTTTATGCCATTTGTTAGCTCATCTCTGGCATAAAGCATTATGATCGCATGTCTGATCGTAACCAAGTAATCATGACTTCAAGAAATGGCTTTGATCTCAAAGTAAATTTCTTGAAACTATTTTCAGAACATACAACAGATACGCTCAGTGCATTATTAGCTTAAAAAGAAAAATGTTGTACAATGCATGCCTCTTGGCCTGTATTCATTAAAAATAGGAATAAAGGACCTTGAAAAGTAGGTACACCCAGCATAAATTTGTGGAATCAAATTAGCATAAATTTGAATACCAAATACACATATCTCTTCATACTTGAAGCAGGAATGCGGGTACTACCGAGAAACACATTTAAGAAACAGATAGTGACAAAATGATGGAAAAATATAAGATCATTATGAAAGAAACAGTGTAAAATCTGTAGCCTTTAATGAACTGTATTGAAAATTTTACCACAAGAGGTTACTTATTTTTGCTTCTGAAAAATAGAGATGTAAGATGTGTGTCCTCTTTCTTTAAATTATCAGTGTCAGTGGTAGGTTGGTCATGTTATATCATTTTCTGTTTATTGGACAGCCTCAAAAAATCACTTGTAATGAGGGGGATTAAGAAAATTGTATGAGGGGCTAAATCAAATCTTTAAACTATAGACATACTTCTAAATACGTACATTATGCACAAAGTTAAATCATTTCTGAAAATAAGGACATTCCTCCAAAGTGGGTATAGCTGAGGGGGTTCCTATTATGTAGTCGAACTTTTACAAGTTTGAACCTCATATGGTCAAGACCATAAGTTTGAATTTGTAAAAGTTTGAGCATTTCAATGGAAATCTCCATAAGCAGAGGTTTCCTTTTTGTTCAATGAGGTGCGATCTTGGAGTTGGTATACTTAAGTAGCGAGGGGTGTGGGGGTGCAGTCCCCCATGTGGGGGTACAGGGGGGCTTGCCCCCTGCTTAAAACAGTTTATTTTGTTTTCCGTTTTTTTTTTTATCACTAGTCAACGTTTTGTAACTTCGAACATAATGGTTCGAACATTATGTGTTCAAAGTTATAAGACTTCGAGTATGTGATATAGACCCTAGCTGAGGTACCTGGTTGTATGAAGTATCAAACAGATTTAAAAGCTATTGCACTTAACTACTACCTACCATTTCTGTATGTGTTACAGCTTAAATGATTTTCCCAAAGCTATCAAACTCTTATCTCAAGGCTGGGGCAAGGCTAAATGTAATATTTGAAAAAGACTCATATCAGAAGATGTTTTAAATATTAACAATGCTCACAAAGAAAGTTTATTTATTTATTTATTTATTGACATTTGTTAACTGGGTTACTCCAACTGAGCCAGTGGCCCATTTCAGTGGAGACCTGAGGAGAAAAGCTCCAGAAATAATACAAGTAATTATGATATTTACAAAATATTAAAGTAGGGTCACAGAAATATAGTACAAGTCAAAAATGTTTGCACAGCAGTACAATGCATAGGTAAAATAACAGTTAACAAGTACAATTTCTAAAATTTGAGAACGGTATATAGCATAGAACAAATAATTAAAAGGTTTAGAGAATATTACACTGAGTGCAGTATGAATACAGTTTGCTAGAGCAAATACAGGGAGGAAAAAGAGATGACAGGGAAAAGCAGATAAGATGAGAAGAGAGGAGGCTAGGTCAAGGTGGGGGGGGGGGGTTGACAAGGGCATGACCAAGTCTTCAGGAGAAAATTTTTAAGTTCTTTCTTAAACAGATATTTATGCTGAATGCTTCTTATGTTGTGAGGGAGTGAGTTCCAAACATGGGATACAGAGTATTTGTAAAGGGTCTAAAGATTGTAAAATTGATACAATTTTGATAATATTTAATGAATTTAATCTTCACTGCCTTGTTAGAAAATAAGAAGATTTATGAGGAACAAAGCAATGTTTTTAATAATACTTGGGGACTTCTGAGAGGTATGGGTTTTCCATGTTGTTCTATGGTGTCTACGCATGTGCCAGTGTAAGGTTTGCATAGTTCTAGCTGCAAGCGGGTCACACATTTGAACCATTCTATAACTAGCTGTTTACAAGTGCACTCTAATTATGAATATCAGTACAACAGAGTCTTTTGGTCACTTTTAGACTGTAATCAGTGTGTTCTATGTCCTGTAATTCCTGTAAGAATACACTTCCTTTGTGGTGTGATATGACTTGCTATGAACTTCTGTGGCATGTACCGTGAGGGTACCCTGTCTGCCCCGTGCAACTATACTTTTCTTACTGCTTCACTTGCCACTCCCCTTGTTTAACTCATGCTGTTCTTTGACTTCAACCCTCATGTTATTTATCAGAGGTATCTTTTGGTACAGAGTGCAGTAAAGACTTGGATTATATAGCTTCCTTCTTCTCTGCACATTCCTTCCTGGTTCCATTCATCTGTATTCAATTAGGTTTTAATATTCCATTCTCCTCTAGTGTAACAAACAAGGGAATAAAAGTAGATTTGCACTTCAGCATGTTGTACTTATTTTGGTAAATTATATCTTGAAACATGTTTACTCACAGTGCATGCCAGGCTTGTTACATAAATATGCAAGTCACAAAGCAAAGAAGGAAAGTGAAACCGCTTGTGCAATAAGAACGGTCCCTTAAAGAACAAGGAAATTGTGTAAAGCATTACAGCAGGTTTCTAATTACAGAATATTATCCAAAAGGGTGTGATATATCACAAGACACTGACATTTGCTCTCATATGCTTTTCAGTTATGAAGTTGCTGACAAAGTGACTGACGTGCTTCATGGATGGATACCAGCTGTCTAGTATGTCATCCACTGAAGGACATACGCAAAGAATGCCTTTTTATATGTTAACTCTTGCAATATTTTATAGTGTCCATGTAGATTTATCTCCAGACTTTATGATTTGCCTTTTTCATCTGAGTAAAGAGCACAACAAACAACAACTTGCTATGGATTACAAATTACCTATATGTAATCTTTTTGATGGTATCCCAACATCTACGAATGTGTTCTGATAAAGGTGCAGCAGAGTATTCAGGCTAGAGATTCATCCCAAAAATATTGTATTGTAGCTTATTTACACATTTATAAAAATAAATATGACCTCACATACATGTAAAGAATCTCTTTAAACCTTATTTCTCTTACACCTTATTTCTCTACAGAGAAAAGAACCAGAAGTGTGGAACATGATCTTACACAGGGGCTATCTCCTTAACTCTCAACATTTTCCAGGAAATCAGAATATTTGTGCTAGCAATAAAAATTAAAGTAATACATAATTATGTAAAAACATCATAAATTTGCAAAATAGTGATCTTTTGCTGATAAATTTTAAAGTCATACATTTCCTTCAGTTAAGTTCAACGGAACAGTGTTATTATTGTATATGAAACTTGCTGTTAAAATATTTTGGTTTAAATGTTATGTACATACTAATGATCTTTTTGATAAATTATCAGAAGCATCTGTTTTTTTCAATATGACATATATTTTGAATTTAATATGCAATTTCTTCTTTAAATATTTTTATTTTTCTTATTTATTTTCTTTCTTTCTGCATATAATACCATGTTTGAAGGTACATGTATACATTCTGTTTTCTTTCTAGCTTTACCATAGCTTGCTTTGCAAATGGGATGTGCTATATATAGTATGGGTTTTTAAATACCATAGTCACACTACCAGTTACTACATTTTGGCTGTTTATAAAGATATACAATAAAAACAAACAGACCCACATATACAGTGAGAATGACAACAGATCTAGAAATATTCAGAAACCAATAGAGTTGGAGGCACAGCCGAGACAGAGCTATTGTTGCTTTTGCCTATGTCGTCCAGTGCTTTACTGGTGGATCTTAATAGGCATTTGTTAGAGTAGATATTAGGTAGACATTGAATAGCAAGAACTATATCTGGATAATATAGAATTTGTAAGCTGGTTATATATGTGAGCAGGTTGGGTAATTCTAGCTAGAATAGTTGCTTGATTGCTATGTAGTAATGTGTCCTGAAGGGTGAGTCAGTAGCAAACCTAATTACTTTATTGTAGCAGGTGTTTAATTTGTTAAAGTCTGCTTTGTTTAGGTTGATGAGTATGGGGAAGACATAGATGAGTGTGGTAGTAGGTGGTTTCTTGTGATGGTGGCTTTACTGCCATTTGCGGGGTACGTTTTGCATCTCTATAGGGTTCTGAGTTTTTTATGGACTTTCTTTATTGTCTGTGCAATCTGCATATCAAATTTCATGTTGTGATCTATGATAACCCCTAGAAGTTCTGTGTGTTGGACAGGTGTGATAGGGATGTTATTGGATGAGAATATTGTGAATGATAGTATGAGGTCTAACACTCTAGTGGTATAGAATATCATTAGCTGTGTTTTATTGGGGTTAAGTATTAGTTCAGTGTTGACTAACCAGGTTTCAACAGTGGTAAAGGATTCTTGTGTCAATTCCTGGAGTTGAGGGAGTGATGGGGTGGAGCAGATTAGAGTGGAGTCATTGGTGTACTGGACTAGAGTGGCATGATGGTTAGCTTTGTGGAGCTGGTTGGTTAATATGTTGAAAAGAAGAGCTCCAAGCATGGATCCTTGGGGGACCCCTAGGGTAACAGGTAGGAGGGGAGATAAGGAGATTTGACATTTTACTGCTTGCTGGTGGTTGGTTAGATAGTCATGAAGCCACACTAGTGTGGAGTGTCTGAGATTAAGACTGGCATGAGCAGAAAGGAGTTTGGGATGGGAGACACTATTGACGGCCTTGGAGAGATCTAGGAATACAGCAGATACTAGGTTACCATTGTTTTGATGTTGGTTTACTGTGTTGGTAAAGCTAATAAGGGGTGTGGTAGTACTGTGATTGGGGTGGAATTCATGCTGAGTGTTGGATAGCAGTTTATTAGTGAGGAGATATGCATTATTTGGGAATGTATACATTTTTGAGGATTTTAGATAAGGGGATAGTATGGCAATTGGACGGTAATTAGATAGTAACACAGAGTTACCTCCTTTGTGGAGTGGTATTATATGCAAAAGTTTCCACAGAGGAATGCGTTGTTCTGATAAAGAGTGGTTAATGAGCATGGAGACTGGGTAAGAGATGGCTTTGCCTGGGATTTTTAGATATTCTGCAGGTAATTTGTCAGTGGCCAGGTTGTGTGTTTAAGCCTATTTAGGTATTTATATATTGTACTAGCTGAGACAGGCTGTAATGAGAAGAGGTTTTGGTCTGCTGGTACGGAAGATAGATTTGGATGTGAAATGGGAGAATTACTATTGGTGAGGGCTAGGATGGATTTGATGAAGTGTTCGTTGAACTGGGAGGCAATATTATTGGTGGTGGTGTCAATGTTAGTGGGTGGACTACTGGTCTTTCCTGGTTGTAAGATTTTATTAATGGCAGCCCACAATATTTGTGGGTTATTTTTGTATTTGGGTTGAATACCTATACAGTGGTTCCTTTTCTCTGTCCTAATTAGTTTTTTGGCTTTGTTCCTTAGTTCCTGGTATGCCTGTCTATTGGTTGTAGTTTTATTTTGATGCCATGAGTCCCATGCTTTATCTCTTTTTGTTTTAGTAATAGACAGGTATCTCTGTTCAGCCAGGGGGCATAGCTGGATTTAGTTCTGACAGTTCTGATAGGGGCAAGATTATTTAGGATTTTTAGGAAAGTGTTATTGAAGTAGTCTATGGCATGTTCCAAGGGATCGATGAGAGTGGTCTCCAACTGCACTGATTAAGTGCAGATACGAAATCATGGGTTTTGAAGCTCTTTGTATACCAGATATGTTGGAGAGTGGAAGATTTTAATGGATTCACTTGGTGTCTAATTATAAATATGGGAATGTGGTTGCTGAGGGTGTCTGAAAGGAAGCCTGAGAGGTAGAATTGAGATGGTCTATTAGTAAGGATCCAGTCTAGGATGGACTCCTTTTTTGATGCTTTATCTACCTGTGTTGTGGTTTTGAAGTTGAGGGAAGTCATGTAGGTTAATGTGGTTAGTGGGGTGAAGCTAGTTACAGGAGGACCAGTTGATATTAACATCACCTAGTATGATTGTTTCTTGGGGAAATGTTTGGGATGTCCAGTCTAGAACAGAATTTATTTTGCACATTGCAAAGAACTACTTTTGTGAGAGGTATAAATATTTACACATATCGGAGGCCAATGTCTTAGACCACACAATTGTCAGAGGTCACACAACCTCACCAACAACAACACAGCACTAGCACTAAACAAATCCTTATCATAGCCTCAAATAATTTCTTGGCATTGTACTAATAAAATTTAAACTCCTAGGCATAGTACTGATACACAGAAATCTTAGCATCATGCAAACACCTCACCTGCTGCACACATGGCAGTAACATATAATATCACAAAAATCATGGGTTGCCCAGGTGGTGTGCATAGGTCCTAAGGTTAACAGGCTTTGTTGTCTCACAAAACAATATCCTAATCAAAGGTGACTCCATAGTGAGGTATACTAATGCACAGCTCACCAGGATGTGCAAACAAAAATTGACTATCAAATGCCAGGATTTATAATGTCATGACAGCACTCAGGTCCCTTCACCCTTGTATGCATATGCCATAGAAGGTGCTCACGTGGGCATGAATAACTTGTATCCCATCTCCTTGGAACATATGATAATGGACATAGTTGAACTGTCTGAGTTTTCCCTTGATGCAAACACTAAATTAGCCTTGCGAAGTGTGAGGAAATTAGAATGTTGTCTCTCTATCCTACAGTATTGATTTCATTTTCCTGCTGATTGAGTTCTGTTTGTTTATTGGGTATTACTGTTTTATATTTTTAATCATTTTTTTCAATATTGAATATTTTTTATTAACTTACATTGTCGCTGGACAATCAGTGTTTTTCTTTAGTGATTTGAGAGTGCTTATACTTGCCTTGATAACTTCCTTGGCCACTCAGAAAACCTTGCTGCTTAGGTCATTTGCTACTATTTGTTTTAATATTTAATTTTCATAATTGGGCACCCCTTTAGAAGAGCATAAAGACACTCTTGATTGGTGGCAGCATTACCGTGTTATTTTGTGGAAGGGACACAGCTGGAAATCTGTGTCAGGCTTCCCAGAAGTGTTTGAATGTGTGAGATTTAATTTATTTAAGTGTGAGAGAATTAGATGTCTTAAACTGGGACACATTGCTTTGAAGTGTGTAATAAGGAGTTACATTAGGGGTGGACAGAAGTATACAAGTCAGTCCTAGGCTATAGAGTGTGTTCCTGTTGTGCTGTTAGGTGAAAATTGTGAAATATTACTCCTGTTTAAGTATCAGTCTTACATTGGAGTGAGTACTCAGGATTGAAGCTCTTTAGCTACTGTCCCAGGATAGTAAGGGACGTTCAGTGGGATATTAACTGGACATCACAAGTAGTATATTGTTGTCAACACAAATGGTGTCACAATACAAACAGAAGCTAACTGATTTCAACATTTGTTACTGGTGCCATTCCAGGGGGATCCACAGCACTTCAACCTAAGGGATGATGGTTGGCACTTCTATCTGTTTCACTAAGAGTGGTTTACACTGGTTTATATTGGATTTCTGCATGTTAGCAAAAATATTATTACACCCATAGTGATTTTTTAGGTTGTGTTTGTCTCCTACATCTCCTGTGCTAATGAATTCTTATCAAGCTTTACTAACATGGTACTGCTCAAGCTTGTACTAACATGCCTGCCCTCTTGGCCTTTGTAATCCCTTGAAAACATTGATTTCTGCATAATTACAGAAGCATAGTGTCAACAAGATGATAATACATCTTCTTTACTGGATTTTCATGTTTACCACTTCTTTATTACCTTCACTGATTTGGTTCAGTCTCTGGCAGGGGTGTATCCATATTCATTTGAAATCCCATCACCACATGTCTAATTCAGCATGACAATGACCTAGAATTCATACTTGTCTTGGTTACTGTGGATAAAGTCACCTTTCATAGCATGGCAAATTATAGTCCCCCCTACCATAAGCTCTCCATAGTCCATGAAGACTTCCTTAAAAATTAGTTCCCTAACTATCAAGCTGAAATCAGGCATTCTGGAGGATTTCAACTATACATCCATCAACTAGCTAACATGCACCTATAATAACAAATATGCACAACAGTTCCTAGACTTCATTAATGCCTATCCTTTAAACCAGTTAGTACTTATTCCAACTTGAAGCTCAAATCTCTAGTTCTGGGTCACAAAAGTATGGCACACATATGCAACTGTAATTATTCCCTTATTGCTTAATTCTTACCACTCTGCCATAGTATTCTCCACCAGATCTTAGACAAAGGTGCCGTTGACTCTTACTGTTTTCAGAGACTTCCCTAAAGCAATATACTAGCTTCTGATCTGATTAAATTTAAAAGTTCTTCATAACATGAAGACCAGTGGCTTAAATGGGCACATTAACCATAATTTTTTACCCCCACATAAGATTCGCCACTGAGGACTCTATACCCATATAGCACAAATAGAATACAAAACTCAGAAACAAACTGACTTAGTAGAATCTCAGCATTAATAAACTTTACAAGAGAAAAAAATCATGTCCTTAAAACTAAACTTTACCCGCCACAATCCAGAAGCAATCTCAAAAGAGATAATAAGCAACTAAGGCTCCCACCTCCAAAGATAAAGTCTTCAATTACGTCAGGAATCTAAGGGACGATTTTCAATAGTCGACTGATTTGTAATCTAACAGTACTACCCACTTAGACCCAACCCGCTAACTTCTACCCTTTGACCCCTCCATGCCTTCTGTCCCAAATCAGTAAACCAGCACCCCTTATCAGTGAACAGATATTTGATGCCCTCCCTAAAATGAAGAACATTAGTTCCTTGATTACTGACAACATACTGTGCTATTGTCTGATATGAAGCACTGCCTTGTAGACTTACTTAACTTTGATTTGTCATGTGGTTATGTTTTTGAAATCTAGAGAAAAACTGTGGTGGTCCCCCTCCACAAGGGTATCCCAATCACTAGCCTAGTAACTAGAGACCAATTAGACTTATCAGTCATATATGTAAGGTAATAGACTATATCTTCATGAATTTCATAAATATGGATATTGGCAGCATACAAGCCCTCTGCTGAAATCAATCTGGATCTGTGAAAGCAGGACATACCCACTTAACTTATTTTACTTTTTTAGAGAGTCAAAGAGGCAATTGATGAAGGCAGATAAGTACAAACCCACCCATCTCAAATTGGCTAAGGTGTTTGATGCTATATACTTTCTGGAACTAGTTAGGATCTGATCCAAATAAAGTTCAGTCCTGATATAACTCATAGGATTGCAAACTGGATAACAGACAACATCACTCCTAGTAGAACAAATGTCACACACTCCTCAAAAGGGATTGTTACCAGCGATATCCCCTGAGGATCCTTTCTGAAACTGCTTTTCTTCAGCTTATAACTTTCAGATGTCAAGGTGGATGTCATGGGTCTCTGGTTGTCGAAGTCTGCCAATGACTGCAAACTAGGAGCAATCAGTAACACATTAAATGATAGCCGTATCCTCCAAGAAGGCATTACCTGTACATGTTTATTGTGCCTTGACATGGATAAAAGTAAAGCACTAACAATATAGTACTCTTTGGAAAACATGAACACCCCTGAAACTACCACATAAATGACATCACCCTCGAAATGGGCACTGTCATTATGGATATCCGGGCATGTTTATGGATAATGAACTTTCCTTTGAACACTACATATCTGTAGTTAGAAAATGTTTCTACTTAGCTCAGCTATGTGATTGTATACCACTTTCAGACTCTTTACCTCTCTTTATTAATGTATAGAGTTCTTTAAAACATTGCATTGTCCACCTACAAGCTTGGGTCATGAAATAAAAAAAATCATCTGGGAAAACCTAGCAAATCTGTTATAGTTAGAAACTATGACACATAAAACATCCTTAGAGCCAGCTCTGATGAAGCTTTTGTACGTTCACAAAACAAGCAGCACCAGAAACATTAGATCCAGGGATATGAACTTTGCTTGCGGCATAAATAGAACATGCTGGAGAGACAGATATGTGACTCAAAGGAATCGCAGACAATGGAATAGGCTTCCCATCCATGTGAAGCGCAGTCCCTCCCTAAACCTATTCAAACGTAACATTGACCATTGGTTTAGAAATCACAAATTCATCTCTTATTGCTCCCCAAGTCTCTTATACACCAATTCCAACAGCAAACATTCCCTAGCTAACATACCCCTCCCCGCCACATAACTTTTTGGGAACTACCTAACTAACATACCCCTGCTAACAAACACACCCCCCATTCCAATTAAGATGCACATGTTATCAGAAGATGCAATTGGTTTAGATTGTATGGCTAGGCTATAGAGGCCCTGGAGGTCATTAGCCTAGTATATACCTATGAGGCTAAGAAGTTATGAACCAATAAGTGATAAGGGTCAATAGACTGGATGACTTGCTTAGTTAAACGATTGCAAATAAAAGCATATCCTCCAAGTTCAAGGAAACTGTAATAATTTTTACTCTGACCTTATTAGACTCACTGATGAATATAATACCCCATTCATCACCAAGTACATGGTTCAACCCCCAAAAATACAATGTTTCATCACAAAAGCTCAGGTATGGGCTTCCTAAGCTACTCAAACCATTTAGAAGCTCTGTGACTATATTCTGTCTGGTGTTGACTGATATCTGCCAGTCATGCCTGGAATCTCAGGAACAACACTCAGCACTGCACTGAGGTATCATCTGATAGCACCATCCAATTAGACATAGAGGCAAACAATCCTGCTTCAGCTCCTACACATCTGTAACCCCCCCCACAAATTCCCAGTCTAGGAAAGTAAAACTGTACCACAGTGTAAACAGATCTGTTGTTGAGACAGGAGTCTCTCCCAAAGGTCTCTAACATTTGGGCCAAGCTTTCACTCTATATCAAACAAAGCAAACACTTTGTTGTCTTAATCTAATATAGTTGACTGGATAGGTAAACATAAATTCGCTCTAGGTAAGACCACTCAATCCTTTATGGGCAGTGGCAGTAAATAAACTGAAGTGGTTGGGCTCCAAATGACCTTTGCGTCTGATTGCCTTGTATAATCCTATAGAACTATAAGGCTGCATTATGTGGCTGGATAAACATAAAATGCTAATGCTCTCCATGTTACTTTAGTCCTATTTACCAAAACCCTACAGAGACTCTGTTATTATAGTTTACACATTTGTAGTTCCAGGATGGCTATATACTTGGCTGTGGTGCATCAGAATGTAAATATGTTTTTTGTTATATACTTTGCATAGACTGCTCTCTGCAAATGAATGATAACCAGCAACATTTCTACCACTGGACAAAATCTGTGCTCTGGAATTTCTCTAAATTCAGCTATGTTCTTCCAAATGATGTAATGTTGTACAGAATATAGCTGGAATTTTTTTAGATGGTCAGCATAGGGCATCTGCTTTAGGCTTGTGATTCTTTTAGTGAGGTATTTCTGTGGCCTTTCCAGTTGTTGCAGATGTCTTGTGAGGTACATACCAAACAGGGCATTATACTCTATAATGGGTCTAATGAGGGATGAGTACAGTGGGACAATGACCTCCTTTTTTCTGGATGAAAAGCCCTTAGCGATGAGATGTGCCACATAGAAGGATTTCCTGACTGTTGTACCAATGTGGTTATCGAAGGTGAGACCACTGTCCACCTGTTTCCCTAAGTCCCTTATCACACTTTTGGTGTTTAGTGTACTGCCACTTATGTGGTAATTCATGCGTACATGTTTTTTTCCAAAGGGGATAACTATACATTTCTTGGCATTGAGCTTGAGCCTATAGCTCTGGCATCAAGCATCTGTTTCTGTAAGGCCCTTTTGTAGAATATCTGCATCATTCGGGGATTCAGTAATGGCTCCCAGTTTGCAGTCATCTGCAAACTTTGTTAGCCAGAGTCCCTTAGTGCTGGCCTGTACTTCAGAGAAGTAGATTCCAAACAAGTGCGGTCCCAGGACTGAACCCTGAGGTACTCCACTTGTCACTTGTCTGGAGCTGGATTTTGAGTCGGCTACTTTTACAGTGTGGGTTCTGTCAGTAAGCCAGTTGGCAACCAATCAAGTGACATAGGGATTAATGCCCAGCTCAGTAAGTTTATCTATGATTCCAGAGTGGGGGGTGTTGAAGGCATTGGCAAGGGCCAGATTGGCTGTGTGGACCGTCTTGCCCTTGTCCACGGCTCTGCAGACTGATTCAAAGAAGACAGTGAGGTTGAGGAGACAAGATCGGCTCTTTACGAAACCAAACTCGGTGGGGTCCAGTGTTTGAAGGTTGCCAATGTCTTTATTTATAAGTTCCATGATAATGCATTCCATGGCTTTGCAGATCAGGCTCATCAAACTGATGAGACGATAGTTCCTGGGATCCAAGGTGGATCCCCCCTTGTGGAGTGCACTCATTCGGCAGAAAGCTTGAGGTGAGGCTATGATTAAACATGACACTTAGCTGAGGTGCCAGTTCATTTTGTAGTTCATGTAGTACACAGCCCGAGATGTCTTCTGGTCCCATGAATGCTGTATTCATAGCTTTGGAGAGTGCGTTTTTTACCTGTGTGGCCGTGATTACTGGAATTTGGCAATCCTTTGGTGTTGAGATGGGCCCTTTAGGGGGTGAGAGCGGAATAAAGTTGGCACTGCATTGATCTGCCAGGATATTGGCAATATCCTTGGGATCAGTATATTTAATGCCATTCTGTAGTAGCTCAGAGCAGATCTGAGCATTGCCATTTAGATTCTTGACATAACTATAGAATGCCTTGTGGTTATCCTTGGAATCTTTGGCAATTTTATTTTCATAACTAGCTTTGGAGGATTTTATGAGGGATTTCAGCTTCTTACTGAGGCTGGTAAGAGAGTATTTTGCATCCTGGGATTTTCCTCTTTTCTGCAATAGTTTCTTCCTTCTGTTGTATAGTTTGTTTGTGCAGGGGACCACCAGATTGGCTTCCCTTTTTTGGAGGAGAGCGTCTTGGTTCTATTTGGAATGGCACGATTCATGCACGAGTGGATGTGCTTGTACAGTGCCTTAGTGTTGGATTCAGCAGTCATACTTTCAGTTCCCATCTGCCTGGGTATCATGAAGTTTGTCACTTCTGACTTGAGTAGCATGAAGTTGGCTTTGGAGAAGTTTTTTATGGAGGTTTCCCTACTGAGGGGTGGGATGTGGATGTCAAGGGTGATTAGGTTATGGTCAGACCTGACCAATGAGGGGGTAACCAGTGGTGTAAAGGATCAATCTCCCATGTTGGTAATGACCAGGTCTAAGATATTTGAGCTCCTGGTGGGACTATGGATTAGTTGATCCAGGGCGTTGGAATTTATGAATTCCAAAAACCGTTGGGCAAAGGAGTTGGTACCCGATTAGTTTTCCCAATTAATGGCAGGGTAGTTGAAATCACCCAGTATTCGGGTGTCTGTTTGTATCTTAATATTTTCCATTATGTTTAGAAAGGTGTAGTGAAAATCTTGGTGCATGGTGGGAGATCTGTAGCAAGCTACAATTAGGATTGCAGTCTTACCTAGTATTAGTTGCACCTGGAGAATTTCAGATGCATTGTGTTGGGCAACTAGCCTGGAGGTGTGAATATCCTTGGTGAATATGGACACTCCTCCACCTTTAATGTTTTGATCCTGGTTTGGTGGCCGAAAAGTGTGGTAAGAGTTGTAGCCTGGTATTGCAGGAGTGCTCTCTGGAGCCTTGAACCAGGTCTCAGTTACTGCACATATAGCGATGTTCTCCATTTTTAAGAGTGCCTCGAGAGAATGCATTTTTAGGTTTAGACTTATAGCATTGCCTTCAGCATTTGCATGCTGTTACACTGGTATGTCCAATAAAACAACTCCAAAGAAGGTGCTACCATTGAACGAGAAAAAAAAAAAGATTAATTTTGACACCGTGCTCAATTTCACATCAAGAAATTAAGTATTTCTAGAGACAATGCTGTAACACTTCCAGTATAACAACACACATTAGTTTTTTGTAGTTTCAAGACTGTAAAAGCCTACAAATTCATTCAAGAAAGGATGCTGATTCAGTGGAAAATGTGGGTATACTACATATGCTCATGTATTAGTAGCTTGTGACACAGCTGCTCTCTGCCACTTGCTTGAAAAATGTTAGTGCTCAAACTCCTTCTGACCCAAATGGCTGTTTCTATGCCCAGCACCCAGTCCTATAAAATTATATAGCCCTACCAGAACCTAAACTTCATCCCTTAAACTCTTACTCAGTGCCTTGTTACTTCCTCACTTAGTGTCCTTTCACCTTAAAGGTTGTCTACTCGATCTTGTGATTCATTTAAATTAGCCCCTTTCTCACTCTTTTCTATTAAATAATCCTGTTGTAGTACTGCATGTCCCACCATTTTGGATTCCCATTTCTGCTTAAAAAGTTTATTAGGTCTCTGTGTCATTCGTTTTCTGCCAGCTGCTTTCATCTCTCCTGCTAATTCTATTGCTTCCCTAATACTTAGTATTCTGTTTCTTTTCAGATTTCTGGTTATTACTTTTTTGGCCAATATAAATGTCAATGAAACAATCGCTAATGTGAAGCTTCCCTAGTTTCATTCTACCCAGTTCAACATAAAGTTTGATTTTTCTAATTGGAATCTGTTTCTGTTAGTTTTTGGACCAGTTCTTGTAACTTTATCTTAAATAATCTTAATTTAGCACAAGTACAGAAAATATGATCCCAACTCTCAAATGTCTGTCTTAATATCTCCAACAGATATGCTGGCCTCAAAAACATTTGCTTAATATCTTTAGTGTATAGACATACTTATAGAGACACTTCCAAGCAAAACTTCTAACAGATAGTTGTATTTCTAGGAATCAAAAATATTTCTCTCCACTCCAGATCTGTTAACTCTCTATCTGTGAGTTACCTCCTACTTTGTACTTGACTAGCTTTCTTTCCTTATCTATCCTTTATTAATGCCTTATAAAATCTGCACATCACTTTTTTGTTCTCAGCCTCAGTGGTTCTTACCTCTATTAAGGCTTAATTAATTTTGGTTTCTCTATATTTCTTCTCTTAATCTCTGCATCATACTCCCCCAAATTTTGAAGGTGACCTCCATACTTCAGAATATCTTGCCTGTCAAACTGAGGTCTGTTAAATAGTTCTCCTCACTCCATCTTTTTGTCCCCTACTCTCAAATGTACCCAGAACCATACTTTCCTCTCTTGCTCCCACCATCTTTTAGCTATGTCTAAATTAATTGCCAGTTGCTCTTACGCTTGTCCTATTGGTTCCAGCTCAAATTTCCATATCATATATTCATTCCCTTTTAACATTCCCTTTGTGCATCTGCATGCTTTACTTAAATGTCATTTATCATCTCCCCCATTTCCCACTTGACACCAAAGGTTTATCTTCTCTACATAGTTTAAACCCCCCTCTCAGCTCAATATCATCCATTTCCAGTTAAAATTATTCTGTGGGTTCTGCAGGAATTAGGAAAGTTTCGAATGGATGTTCTTACAATACTCATGCAAACATGGAACCCCCATCTCTCTCTCTCTCTCTCTTTTAATGCGGGAAGCATTTCCTGCCATTTTAACCCTAGGGAATGTAAATCCTCAGATATATTTCATGGTCTTTCTCCTCTGCAGTGTCCAAAATTTAGTCCTTGGACATCCAAAAAGAGTGGGCTAGAAAAGGATCCGAGGATCCACAAACATTTTTATTGTCTGCATTCCTTGATCAATAGCATTATGTTTTACCCTCCTGTTTTTAGCATTCTGAAGATGATCCCTTTCAGTTATTCCCAAGTCTCATTCAGGGACTGTATGGGATCTTTTGCTAACCATACCCCCAAGTATTTTAACTTACAGTGTCTCCAAAGTTGTGGAAATTCTTGCACTAAGCCATAAGTAGGTTCATATTTTACACCATGAGCTTTGCTTTTGTACTCCTTAATTTTAAACATTGAAACTGTTGCACAATTCCTCCATATGCAAAGCATTTTAGGAATGTCTGCGTCTGAAGGAGTTATATATAATATCATATCATCAACAAATAAAGGCAGATTTTGTTCTTGTAACAATTTAGGATATTCCAGGGGAAATCACATTCTGTGCATTACCTCCTACAATATACCAAATATCTGCTTCCCCTTCACAAAGCCACATTGATCTGAGTTAATTATTTGTGGTAAAATTCCTGCCATTTTCTCTGATAGGATGCACATGAACATTTTATAATCATGCTTTAATACTGATATTTATCTATATGACTCAGGAGGCTATGCTCTTTGCCCTCTCTGTTAATTACTGAGATCACTGCCTTGTGCCATGACTCAGGTATTTGTTTTGTTTCCAATAATGAATTAAACATTTTCAGCCAAACTGGGAAGACTTCCCTTTTGAACTTCTTACATACATCTATTGGAATCCTATCCCAGCCCAAATATTTCCCTCCTACTTAATTTATAATCTGTTCTTCTAGCTCTTGGATGGATACCTTTTTAATCAAAAACCTACATTTTACTATATCAGATCTCACTTTAGATAAGTCATCCTCTTTGCATCTTCTGTTCTTAAAATTACTTTCTAATGATTCAACTACCATCTGTACCTCATTTGAGTCACATTTATTACTGGCAGAGTAGGTATACAACACTGTAGGAATTATAATTATTGTAAATATATTGAGACTTCCAATTTATTTATACACAATAGAATAGGAAAACATTATGCTTTTAAGCATTATGCAAATTGCAAGTCAAAGAATTTGGTATATTTGGCATCATGTGAGGTATGTAACACTTTTTAAGTTAAAGGCAGGAAGGGAATATATGAGCTTATAAAAGATATAGAAAAAGGCACTAAAAATAAAGCTTTAGCTAAGCACATAATGTATGAAGGAAAATGTCACTTCTTTTAAGCTTTTAGTGTTGCAATTAATTGTTCCAATCCCATGAGGTGATAATATTATAAATTATACAGTGGTGATAGAAAGAAAATAGATTATAGAACTAGATGTAGCATGTTTTCTAGGGATGAATGGCATGATTCCCTTAAAACCAATTTTGAAACAAAGAGGATAAAAACATTACATACATTTCATCTACATATATATATATATATATATATATATATATATATATATATATATATATATATATATATATCAGTCTTTATAGTTTTACCAACCTATGAGATATTTGTTTTGCTATAACAGTTTAGAAATACCTTGTTTTAGATAATACTAGTCATGTGATTTGTCAAGGATATTTAAATGGAAATAAGGGGAATGGTTATCAAAAATTCACCTGATGAAGCTTACAAGAAAATGTGGGTGTCATGTGATATGCATCATTATCATTGCTAACATTTAAAAGTGTATAATCTGTATATTCCAATGTCTTTTGCAATGTTTGTAAAAGAGATTCATTATGCAAATGTTAAAACTGTTGGATAAGGGGAAAGTAACATATTTGAATGGCAAGAAAAGGAACATAAAATTGTTAAGAAGAGTTAGTCAGCTGGAGAAGGTGCTTGATTAATGTCAAAAGTAAATACATTGAGGAGCATCTAATGCTAGATTGCTCCAAGGCAGTTAGTAGGATCTTCACTGAATTGGTTATACTGGCAGAGCCAAGACACGTAGTGGTCTTCTTAGTTTAAGATTAAATGTGATGCAGTTAAGCAGCATCATTTTGGTTGTATTTTGAGGTTTAGCATCCTTCTTTAGGACAAGTGAGCTTTGAATTGTGGCATCCATACATTCATGTTATACCAGCACACTTGCATGCTTTGAGCGGATGTACATTGTACAAGTAAAGCACCCAAAGCTTTTGTAGTCTGGCCAGAAGACAAGGGAAGGGACAGGTAGCATCACAGTGTCCCAAAGTGATCCATTAATTTTTTTTTTTACGTTTATAATGCAAGGAGGGATATACGATTGAGGGATCTTATCCAATCTTTCTTTGACACTAGGATTTTCTTGTCAGTACTTAAAGTGAGCAGTTTAGATGCATCCGCTCCCCAGGAACATGTATATGCATCCATCATGCCAAGGAGGATGCATATGCAGCCTTTATTTATTTTATTTTATTTATTTATTTTACATTTGTTGTCCGGGCTGGTCTAACTGGATATATGTCCTTTTTCAGTAGAGGCCCAGGGAGAAAAGCTCCAACGTAGGAAATAGTATCATAGCATACAGTATATGCAATAGACATATATTACATTACATTCTTTTAGAATAGACAATACAAAAATTGTGTAAGATTTACCTGGAAAAAAACATTGGATAGCATATAATAAGATGAAAAAGAATACCAATAATTGTTGTCTTAAATTAGAGGCATGGTTACAGGCATACAATCTAATACTTACGTACAGTACATATTCAGTAGAGGCCTGGGGAGAAAAGCTTTAATGCAAGCATAGTATCTTTAAATGAGTCAGAGGTGGGAAGACAAGGTGGGGGGGAGTTGAGGGGGTTCTCTCAGTAGATAAGGTTGCTGCAACCTATCTAATACTATGGTTATAGGAGATACTTCAGAGGCCTGTACTAAATGGAACGTGCTTCCCCTGATGATAGAAGCAATAATGACATGGCTGTCTAAATCAGAGTTGGCATAGATGAGCCAAAATTAACATTCTGAGCACTTTTTTGATTATAGAGTATTACAAGTTCGGATATAATACAAAGCTTACAGCCAGAGAGCTTTTCAGAAGCTTAGCCACATTGTCCAAGTAGAAAAATAAGAATACTGGTTGCCCCTAGTAAAAAGATCATTACAAAAACTTCTGGTCAACGTTTACAGTTATGCATTGAATCATTATTACTGCTGTTGGAAGGAGACAAAATGTTGCTCTGTTTGATGTGAAATTAAATGTATTCTAAAGACAGGGGTGCACTGGGTTTGGAACTGACCATGCCTGCTAGTGTAAAAAGAAGGTGAAGCTCTTTAGGTCTAGTGTTTGCTAGCCCGATGGCTTTATGAAGGCAGAGGAGGCTAAACAGAGGAAGATCTTTCACTGCAGATAAGGAAAGCAATAGCAAGAGTGGGGTGAAGAGGGCAGCGGCCCCAGGAAATGCCAGTCACTGTAAAGGACATGCTGATTACTTTTTGTAACTCAGTGGTATGAGCACTTGGGGACAAGTGCAGCAAAGTGTGTCATTCGGGCAGCCGTGACTGGGATTATGGTGATGAAATGAGCTGCTTGGATTGTATGTCTTTGTTTTAGGAGCTATAGTAAGGAGGCATTATATCTCTTTGCTACAATCTGTGAAAGAAAGAGCTGCTATGAAAGGGAACAGGAAGGATACATATATTGTTTCTTTTTTTGCAAAAACAACTTAATGCAAAATAACAACAGCAAACAGGAGAGAAAGACAAGAGTCTTAGAACAGAAATGTAACACCTAAGGGCCAAAGGAAGCAATGCAAAAAAAAAAAAAAAAAAAAGATGGTGAATAAAAGATTAAAGATATCTACATACATGACTGGCATAAAATGGGATGGCAATAGGGGTAATATTCAGGGCAAACATAAGTAGTATGCTGTGCAGCTCTGTTTCAAATGGACTCCAAATCTTGAATAAAAGTGGCCCAGATTTTACTAGTGTTTTCCTGGCACAAAAAATGCATCTACACACTACATTTCCAGAAAAAATTAAGAAATGACTGGAGAATGCATGCCCTCTATGAATGATCCAAGCTCAAGCCTTTTCCTATGAAAGGCAGGAGAGGGTTTTTTTTACCAGTCTGAAGTGATGCAGGGTTTCACCACTGCCAGCAAATGTAAATCCCAAGATTTTCATACATGGCCTTGTATAGTAGGAGCATAGAAAGAATATGCCCATAGAGCTTGTTTAGAGCAAGGAATATTAACTTCCAAAATACTCTAATCAATACTAGCACAAGGGTCCATAGTCTGAGAACGGGGTGGCAGTCACAAATTTTGTGGGTTGCATAGTGTGCTTCACACATTGGACAGTGTAGGTTTTCCACAACTGCCTTAATTGCTTTCTCTACTGGTTCTCAAGTCTGGCAGTTGATAAAGAGGTTTAAAGCTGTAAGCTGAAATTCCTGTAGTACAGGGTTTGATTCATTTAGTTCTCATTTCCCTACTGTGTGACCTTGAACAAGTCACTTAAGCAGACATTGCGTTGGGACAACTGGGAAATTTGGCTAGGCTCATCAGTAGTCTCCTGGTCTGGAAACCTAGTAACTATGTATGAACCCTTATGCAAAAGAAATTCTACCTTCTCAAAGATATAGCAAACATTTTTTGCCATTTAATGTCCTTGTAAAAGGAATTAAAAAACTCAGTGGGTTGCTGAATACTAATATTGTGGAACTGGGATTTTATGGTGTGTAAGACGTCTTCTCAATGTTGAGAAATAAGTATTTGGTTGAGGAAAGAGGCTTTGGCTTTATTGATAGTGGTATTACCAGGGTAACAACTAAGATTTGCAGCTTGTAAAAGAAGAGACTCTATTGATAAATGTTCTATAAAGGAGGGATCTATTTGTCACATAACAAAGCTGCAAAGAATTCCTAAAGGATGTTTGTGGTAAGCTCCAAGTAGACTGATACCCCTCCAAGACACTGAGACTTTGTTTCCCTCCTATAGTGGTAGTACAGTCAAAGACTCATCTTAAACCAATCATCCCCATCCAGGAACTCCAAAAGGAGAGTTATCAAAAATAAAATGTGGATTGTGGTATAGCCGAATCCCATATAGCCGAGTTTTTGAATGTGCCTTAAGGGTTAAACAGTTAGGGTATGTAGAATGCTTTGATTTAAAATGTTTGGGTAAGAGCTTGGGATACCAACTGATTCCCCATGAAGAAACTGAGTATTGTACTCATCCTTCTAATGCAGCCCATAAAGACAAACTACCATGTTCTGTGCAAGTTGAAAAGCACTAGCATTAAGTCCCCCAATCAGGGAATTTCAGTCCTGTTATTTGGATTGGCATGATCCTATCTGTTTACCTCACTGTTCCATTTACAATACCAAATATATTTATCTAGTAACCTACTTAATTTCTTGTGCCATGGATGAGTAAGCTAAGTGGAGAAATGGCTAAAGACTTAAAAATATAGATGGGATACAAATATCTTAACTACAGAAAAACGGCCATTAAAAGAGAAGAATAATCTCCCCCAAGAATGACCCGTACAAGGACTTTATCCCAGATATCTCAAAGATTTGTTTTTATCATCATTTGAATATTTTGGTGTAATCCCTAAATAGCAGGCATCGTTTTGGGTCCTGTGAGAGATAAGACTTGAGCCGCAGTGCTAATTGGAAACACTTTGGTTCTAGATACTTTGACTTGTAAATCAGGTATATCACCAAAGTTGTCTAGCGTACTTTAGTGGATTACTGGTAAAAATAATGTCCTCTTTTGCAAATATAAATATTTTAATCTCAGTAGCATATAAAATACCATCCAGATAGCTAAAAGAAGCAGAGCCAGCAAGAATGGAGGCAGTCTTGAAGGGTACCTCTCAAGGGTAATAGGTCATTCAAAAGGTTATTGGTGAGAACAGAAATATGAGATACCTGATAAAGAGCTTTAACTATTCATATAAACTCAGAAAAACTCATGGCCACAATTATATATCATAAACAAACCCATTTTATAGTGTCAAATGTTTTATTTTTCAGAATCAACAAAAGGGCAGACTCTTCTAAGTCTGGAATGTTCCCTACAAGCAATGAAAGTACATCAATAAGGCTCAGAGATGCCCCATCCTACTTCTCTCTTTAATAAAACTGGTTTGAGTTTTCATAATTAGACAGCCAAGACTAACTTCTAATCTCTGGGCTAGAATATTAGCATATAAATTAACAGCCATATTAAAAAGAGAAATAGACTTGCAGGTTGCTGGTAAGGTATGACCTTTATTTGGTTTAGGAATATCAGAGCACTTTGAAATATAATAAAGAGTAGAGTCAGCCCAGGGGCTAGATTATGCTGGTGTGAGATATAAAACTCTGCACTGAGACCACCCAGACCAGGGGCTTCCCTTTTTTCACAGAATAGCTAATAACCTCCTGATCAGTAATGGGTACAACTAAAGACAGTTTGTGCATATTAGATAGTTTAGGGAGCTTAAATTCCTGAAGTAAGGAATGAAGACATTCTTGAAAGGAATCTAGAGGATGGGAGTTCATATAAAGTGTGTAGAAATAGGATTTGAAGACTGCATTAAGGGCCTTAGGGTTGCTAGTTATTTGTTAGGATGAAGGATCCCTAGCTCCCGGAATTAGTGATGCTCTCCTTCTGAGTTTGATTTTTTTGTGCCAAAAGTTACTCAGGTTTATCCCACTCACCCCAAACTTGAACAGACACTTGCTCTAAAAGGGGCTGCACTTCTTCTTGCATTGCTATGTTTAATCACTGGTGTAATAAATTTGTATTTTTTAAAGTTTTGTCAGGAAATTTTGTTGCCCTACACCTATCCCATAAAGTAACTGTACTCTCCAAGAGATCTGTGATCCTGTGCCTTCATGAATTTATAATGGTGGCTTTGGTCCCAATACAGATACCTTTGAGATATAACTTAAGGGATTCTCAGTGCGCTTTAACTTATAACTAGATGGTGATGTCTGGGAGATGTATATGGCAAAAGAGTTTCTAACTTTCCCTACTATTTGACTATATTTATGAATTAAATGATCCATTCACTCTCTCTTTTTCATAGTGTTAGATCACAGTGTGGAAGTAAACTAAGAGAGACAGCATCATGATCTGTATAGGAACTGACACTATGTCCACCTCTGTAACTAAACTCTTTAAGCCAGCTGTTAACAGAATATAATCTATCCTGTTTGAATAGTTTCTCTGGGCAGAGTTATATGTGTCTAATGTGTCTGTGAGGTTGATCACCCTCCAAATATCTAATAATCCCAGGTGGCTACAGGTCCTATGTATATTTTTTTGGCCTTTAACATGTTTCTTGCTCTTAGGATTATTTCTATCCCTTATAGAATTTAGGATGATATTAAAATCCTATATCAGAATAATTGTATTAACATTACCTCCAAGGGTTTCTATTAAACCAAAAGGTTCAATGAACAATTCTGGATCATTCATGTTTGGGGTATATACAAAGCCCGATGTCCAGAATTTGCACCCAAAGGGAAAATATCCCTAAAATCTACCTTCAGAATTTATATAAATACTGTTGCTGCTGTTTCTTCCCTAAAATGCCTTAATCCCCAATAGTACACCTGTTTTTAATTTGATACTTAAGCTGTAAATAAATTCACCACCCCAAAAGGAGTGCAGAACCTTTATTTGTTATCTAGCAATTTTACATTCCTGGGGAAAAATGTCATATTTTTAGTCATGTTTTAGCTATCCTTCTTTTCTATGAAGAATGATGGCTTCTCACATTTAATGTAACCACATGAAACGTATAAAGAAATAAAGTAAACGGTTCACAAAAGGCTATCATGCCAGAACTTTAAGTTTCCATAAAAAACAATAACAAGTAAGCAACTGTGTTTGTCCCAAATTTTGGCATTATTGAAACCATAGGTGAGAGGAAAGCACAGCTATATTTTATATATAAATTGATACTTAGGCTGTATATAAGTTCACCACCTCAAAAGGAGTGCAAAACCTTTATTTGCTATCTAGCAGATATTTGCTATCTTAGGCTTTTGAATACTGGCCAAGGCTCTTGCCACCCCCATAATGCCTTTTTTAGGCAAGGCTCAAAAGACAAACCCACCACCATAAATAGCATAAGTAACAAAAAACTGAGGGTAATGCTACTCAATGCCAGAAGTGTAAACCTCAAAATGCATGCACTCAAGACCCTCCTCAAGGAGAAAAATCGATATATGTGCAGTAACAGAAACCTGGTTTAAGGCTTCAGAGAGCACCCCAGCACTACCAGGCTACAACTCATACCATACATTTCAGCCACAAAACCGAGGCCGAAATACAAAAGGCAGGGGAGTATCCATATTCATCAAGAATACCCACACCTCCAGGTTAGTGGCACAGCACGATGCTTCAGAAATCACCCACGTGCAACTAACAACGGGAAAAACTGCTATTCAAATTATAGCTTGCTACAGATCATCCACCATGTCCCAGGATCCCCACTCTGCATTCCTGGAAACACTGGGAAACATAAAGGTCCTACCAAACACCCTGTTATTGAGTGATTTCAATTACCTAAACATTAACTGGCAGAACTACTCAGGTACAAACTCCCTTGCCCAAAATTTCCTAGAATTTATAAATTCAAATGCCCTGGATCAACTTGTCAACTCCCCCACCAGAGGTGACAACATATTGGACCTGGTCATCACCAACATGGGTGACCGGTGTTCCACACCGGAGGTTAGATCTGACCATAAACTAATCTCTCTATATATCCACATTCTGCCACCACCCCTGGTCAAAGAAACCAACGTGAAAAACTTTTCAAAAGCAAACTTCACATTAATTAAGACCGAGGTGGAAAGTTTCGAAGCCCCCATGCTAAAGGATAATGCTGTCCAAGCTGAAAAATCCTTTACTAATGCGCTCTACAGGCACCTACAAGAATGCATGGATCATGCCATCCCAAACAAAACCAAAACTCACTCCTCCAAGAAAAGGAAACCAGTCTGGTGGACCCCTGCCATAAACAAGCTATACAACAGAAGGAGGAAACTAGTGCAGAAAAGAGTAAAATCCCAAGAAGGGAAGACATCCCTGATCAGTATCAGCAAGAAACTATGTTCCCTCATAAAATCATCCAAGGCTAGCTTCAAAAGAAAAATTGCCATGAACTCCAAAGACAACCACAAGGCATTATTTAGCTATGTCAAGAATCTAAGTAGCAATTATCAGATCTGCTCGGAGTTAGTGCAGAATGACACTGAACCAACCCGATATAGCCAACATTCTGGCAGACAGGTTCAGTGCAAACTTCACCCCCCTCTCACCCCCAAAAGGGCCCGTAACTATACCAGAAGAATCGCCCCTGAAATCACAGACACTCAGGTTAAAACAGCCCTCTCCAATTCCAAAAACACAGCATCAGTGGGATCGGATGGTGTCCCAGGCTGCATACTACACAAGCTCAAAGATAAACTAACCCCTCACCTAAACACACTGTTCAAACTCAGCCTCTCTACAGGCTATGTGCCCACAGAGTGGCACACAGCAACGGTTATTCCACTCCACAAAGGTGGAGCCACAACGGATCCCAGGAACTATTGCCCTATAAGCCTGAATAGCTTGGTCTGCAAAGCTATGGAGTGCATCATCATGGATCTCATTAACAGAGACATTGGGAACCTCCAAACACTGGACCCTACCCAGTTCGGCTTTGTTAAGGGCAGATCATACCTCCTAAACCTGGTGGACGTCTTTGAGACAGTTACCAAGGCTATAGATGAGGGAAAGGTGGTCTACACAGCCTACCTAGACCTCACAAAGGCCTTCGACACCATTCCCCACTCAGGTATTATAGACAAGCTCACCAGCCTGAACATAAACCTCTACATCATGAGATGGGTTGCTAACTGGCTCACGGACAGAACCCACATGGTAAGAGTTGTGGGAGCTAGGTCTGACTCTAAATTGGCTACAAGTGGCATTCCCCAGGGCTCGGTCCTAGGACCCCTCCTGTTCAGCATATACTTCTCAGAGGTACAGGCAAACACAGGAGGACTATGGCTGACCACGTTCACAGACGACTGCAAACTAGGGGCTATAATTGATTCTCCAGCTGACACAGACATCCTCCAAAAGGGTCTCACTGAGACAGATACCTGGTGTCAAAACCATGGCCTCAAGCTAAATGCCAAAAACTGCATAGTCAGCTCCTTTGGAAAAAACAAAGTACTCACAAACTACCACATAGGTGGTAACCCACTAAATACGGAAGACGTAATAAGGAATCAGGGGACCCAAGTAGATAGTAACATCTCCTTTGATAATCACATTGCCAAAGTGGTTAGAAAATCCTTCTATGCTGCCCACCTAATTACAAAAGGGTTTGCATCCAGATCAAAAGAGGTCATCGGGCCCCTCTATGTATCACTCATCAGACCCATCATAGAGTACAATGCCCCATTTGAGATGTACCTTACAAGACACCTGAAACAACTGGAAAGACCACAGAAGTACCTCACCAAGAAGATCACTGGCCTCAAGCAGATGCCCTATGCAGCTCGACTGAAGAAACTCCAGCTGTATTCGGTTGCATACTGCCTACTCAGAGGTGATCTCTGCCTGACATACAAGGCCATGTCCAACCCAGAATTGATGGACATGCTCCACCTAAAGAAAACCATATCCCCTCGAGCCACACGCACCAGGGATCTAAACCTCACCACAACGATAAATAGGACGTGCTGGAGGGATAGATTCCTGTCCCAGAGACTTCCCATGCTCTGGAACAAGATTCTAGTCTACATTAGGCAGAGATCCTCGCTAACCCTCTTCAAGGGAAACCTTGACGAGTGGATGGGAAACAGAAAGTTTACCCTAGGGATCACTTCAATGGCTCTGCTGGACAGAGGCACAGGGAACTAATCTAAGGGGGCGGCGAATGCCAACACATTCTGGCTAGGCTTAGAAAATGCCTTTGATCAGATAGCCTAGTACCTACCTATGAACCTATGAACCTATGAACTACATTAAATGCAGAAGGTCTAAAACCAGTCCCTTTGCACAGCCAGGATTGTTTAAAGTCTAAGGTTTGCCAACAACTAAATACAGTAATAGTTCAATCAGGCCAAGAGAAAAAGATATTCCTAAAAAGAAAACAACAAGGCATGGTCTTAGGAAACACCCTTCATGTTATAAGTCATTCTATCTGACTTGGGTGGAGGCTTTCTTGTGCCCATACACTCGCCCAATTCTGACTTAGAAATCAATGAAAAGGCTAGTATTAGAGAGGATTTTTTAGGGGAACATTTATCAATGCTATTGGATGTAACAGATGACTCTGAGGTAGAATTCGCCATATTAGTTGAGTCCTGAGCAGGGTTAGCGGGAAACTCCATTGACTCAGGAAATAACTCTTTTGCCAATTTCATTCTTTGGCAAATAGGGCTGTCATTCCCCTTTCCTCATCTGAAGTCCATGGCAACTGGGTTCATACTGCTAGAATTACTCTGGTCAGGGGAATCATCTTCTTGTTTCCTCCAGGGGTTGCTCAGGTGTCTCTGTAATTGGCTGTAATTTCCACATGGTGTGAAGATTTTTCATCTGCGAATTCCTTGAGGGTTAGATGAAACTGCAATAAAGCCAGTGCATCCTCTGTTGTTTCAAACAGTTTACTTTGATTTTGCCACTTAACATAACATATTCTGGTAATGAAGACAATTGGAATACAATTCTTAAAGTATAACTGAAACATAGAAGAACAGGCTCATCTAGCCTACAGACTCTCTGGAGAAAACTCTAGAAAAAGATAAACATTTTGACAGCAGAAGACTAATGGCTAACCTTCTTTTGCACCAATTATCAGACTCATTTGAAAGCTGAAAGACTATCTGCCTATGTGGACCACCAGTCTTAGTGAGGGTATGTTAAGAATGGAGTGCTCTGTCTATACTGATAGTGGTAGTTGTTGAAAGATTGAAAACATCTATTAAGTGTTTCTCTAGAAAGCTAACTTTCCTTCCCTTCTCAGTCACCTCCTTAAGTCTATGAACTTTAGTTTCTTACAACAGCAGTGATCCTGTCAGGAATTAATGTGCAAATGCAATTAACATACATCTTTTTCATGCTGGATAATGGCTGATAAACATTCCTGCAAGCTAGTGGCATGCATTACATGTTAATCACAGTTTCTAAAAAAAGCTGTTTTGGCTGTACAAGCCTCTATGGTTTCCTTAATTTGAAAGGTCACCTTTTTGATAGCAGATATATCTACAAGGACAGGAGACATCAATTCAGAAAATTTATCAAGTTTGGCTTCAGTGTTTATGTTGGGTAGAGTATTGGGACTGGTAACAGAGTTCAGCTTTCTCAGCTTTGGCATCAATCATCCAAAAAATGTACAATATAGGGCAATCACAACAGCTTAGTACCAAAAAGAAGTCACCAGAATTTGGCTATCAAGTTTTATAGCCAAGATTGTGCTAGACAGTTAAGAGGAGAAGGTTAACACCTGCACTACACCTTGAGCAACACATAGCCCTTCTAAACCCACACCACCAACATCCACACATAGCAACACTAAACCCACATATGTGGAGGCCCTTAACAGTAACCTGCCCAAGCAACAAGGACCTCTGAAGCTGAAACGCAAACAAACACCAATCACAACCAAATTGTCACATAGTTCGCAACACCAGTCTGCCACCCAACAACAGCCCCTAAGGCAAGACAATGTACCCAACACTTTAGTCATAGGTGACTCTATAGTCAGGCACACTGATGTCCCACTCACCAGGCTGAACAAGGAGAAAATTACACTCAGCTGCCTGTCGGGTGCCAGGATCCGCAGCATAATGCATGCACTCAAGTCACTCCACAACAAGTACAAATATGATTCTGTCACTGTCCATATTGGAGTGAATGACTTGAGATGTACCTTCCCGGACTACATGAAAAAAGATATGGAAGAGCTTTCAGAGCATGTGGCCAAGGCAGGTATGACCCTAGCCCTGAGTAGCATCCTGCCTTCGCCCAGAATGATACCACAGTATAAGGACAAAATGATTGACATCAACAATTGGCTAAGCATCTGGTGTCATTTAAATGGGATCCAGTATCTGTCTGCCTGGGACGACATGGTTGACAGACCACAATGCTTTGCCAGAGATGGTCTGCACCTATCGCCCCTAGGATTCAGGTTACTGGCTAAGGCTCTTGCCACTACTATAGTGCCTTCTTTTGGCAAAGTTCAAAGGCCAAAACCACCACTGTAACAGGTACAACAGCATGCAAAATCTGAAGTTAAATGCTACTCAATGCTAGAAGTCTAAACCTCAAAATGCACTCTCTCGAGGCACTCCTAAAAATGGAGAACATCAATATCTGTGCAGTAACTGAGACCTGGTTCAAGGATCCAGACAGCATCCCTGCAATACCAGGCTACAACTCTTACCACATTTTTCGGCCACCAAACCAGGACCAAAACATGAAAGGTGGCGGAGTGTCCATATTCACAAAGGATATTCACAACACCAGGCTAGTTGCCCAACACAATGTGTCTGAAATTCTCCAGGTGCAACTAACACTAGGTAAGACTGCAATCCAAATTGTAGCCTGCTACAGATCCCCCACCATGCTCAAGATTCTCACTACACCTTTCTAGACATACTGGAAAATATTAAGATACAACCAAACACCCTAATACTGGGTGATTTCAACTACTCCTGCCATTAACTGGGAAAGCTACTTGTGTACCAACACCTTTGCCAAACGGTTCTTGGAATTCATAAATTCCAACGCCTTGGATCAACTAATCCTTAGTCCCACCAGGGGCTCCAATATCCTAGACCTGGTCATTACCAACATAGGAAATTGATGCTCCACACCTATGGTCACCCTCTCGTTGGTCAGGTCTGACCATAAGCTAATCACCCTTGACATCCACATCCCACCCCCACCCCGAGTAAGGAAACCTCCGTAAAAAACTTTTCCAAAGCCAACCTCATGCTACTCAAGTCAGAAGTTACAAACTTCATGACACCCATGCAGACGGGAACTGAAAGTTCGACTGCTGAATCCTACACTAAGGCACTGTACAAGCAAATCTACTCGTGCATGAATTGTGCCATACCCAATAGAACCTAGACACTGTCCTCCAAAAAAAAAAAGGAAGCCAATCTGGTGGTTCCTTGCCATAAACAAACTATACAACAAAAGGAAGAAACTGTCGCAGAAAAGAGGAAAATCCCAGGATGCAAAAAACTCCCATACCAGCCTTAGTAAGAAGCTGAGATAACCTCATAAAATCCTCCAAAGCTAGTTACAAAAATAAAATTGCCAAAGATTCCAAAGGCAACCACAAGGCAATGTATAGCTATGTCAAGAATCTAAATGGCAATGCTCAGATCTGCTTTGAGCTACAACAGAATGGCATTAAATATACCGATCCCAAGGATATTACTAATATCTTGGCAGATCGATTCAGTGCAAAATTCACCCCCTTTCACTCCCTAAAGGGCCCATCTCAATAATGAAAGATTGCCAAATTCCAGTAATAACATCCACACAGGTAAAAAATGCACTCTTCAAAGCTAAAAATACTGCATCCATGGGACCAGACTACATCCCAGGCTGTGTACTACATGAACTACAAAATGAACTGGCACCTCACCTAAGTGTCATGTTTAATCATAGCCTCACCTCAGGCTTCGTGCCCACTGAGTGGCACACAGCTAGAGTTATCCCACTCCACAAGGGGGGATTCACCTTGGATCCCAGGAACTACCACCCCCTCAGTCTGACGAGCCTGATCTGCAAGGCCATGGAATGTATTATCATGGAACTTATGAACAAAGACATTGGCAACCTTCAAACACTGAACCCCTCACAGTTTGGGTTCATGAAGGGCAGATCTTGTCTCCTGAACCTGATTGACTTCTTCAAATCAGTCTCCAGTGCCATGAGCAAGGGTAAGGTGGTCCACACAGCCTATCTGGATCTCGCCAAGGCCTTTGACACCATTCCCCACTCTGGAATCATAGATAAACTTACTAAGCTGGGCATTAATCCCTACATCACTCGATGGGTTGCCAACTGGCTTACTGACAGAACCCACACTGTAAAAGTAGCCGACTCCAAATCCAGCTCCAGACAAGTGACTAGTGGAGTACCTCAGGGTTCAGTCCAGGGACCGCTTTTGTTTGGCATCTACTTCTCTGAAGTACAGGCCAACAGTAAGGGACTTTGGCTAACAAAGTTCGCAGATGACTGCAAACTGGGAGCCATTATTGAATCCCCAAATGATGTGGATATTCTACAAAAGGGCCTTACAGAAACAGATGCTTGGAGCCAGAGCCATGGGCTCACGCTCAATGCCTAGAAATGTATAGTTATCCCCTTTGGGAAAAAAAATATGTACCCTTGAATTACCACATAGGTTTCAGTACACTAAACACTGAAAGTGTGATAAGAGACTTAGGGACACAGGTGGACAGTGGTATCATCTTCGATAACCACATCACCACAACAGTCAGGAAATCCTTCTATGTGGCACAGCTCATCACTTAGGGCTTTTCATCCAGAAAAAAGGAAGTCATTGTCCCACTGTACTCATCCCTCATTAGACCCATTATAGAATACAACGCCCTGTTTGGTATGTACCTCTCAGGACATCTGAAACAACTGAAAAGTCCGCAGAAATACCTCACTAAAAGAATCACAGGCCTAAAGTAGATGCCCTATGCTGACCATCTAAAAAAACTCCACCTATACTCTGTCGCATATCGTCTACTTAGAGGTGATCTCTGCTTAACATACAAGGCCATGTCAAACCCAGAGCTGTTGGACATGTTACACTTAAAGAAATCCCAAACCCTCAAAGACACATGCTTCAGGGATCTAAACCTTGTCATCACAATGAAAAAAAACATGCTGGAGGGATAGGTTCCTGACCCAGAGACTCCCTAGACTCTGGAATAGACTGCCCATACATGTCAAGCAGAGCGCCTCTTTGGCCCTCTTCAAAAGCAACCTTGATGATTGGATGGGAGATAGGAAATTCACCCAGGGGATCATGTCAGTCACCCTGCTAGACAGGGGTCCAGGGAAGTAAATACTGTGGGAAGAAATAACCAGGGAATTGTTATGGCTAGGCTTGTATAGGCCCTAGGGCTGATAGCCTAGTACCAACCTATGAACCTATAAACCTATGAACAAGACTAATATATCAGAACTAAGCAAGAAGTGCTGTTCATGTCATGAAAACCTAGCTCCACCCCCCCTCCATCAAGTTGGCAGCAAATTGGAGGATTGGCCAGGGTACTGACTGACCTAGCTATAGTTCTGTATAAAAACCTAAAGAAAAGAAAACTCTCAGGAGTCTATATGAGACAAAGTGGAATCAGGTGCTTTTTAATCTATTGGAGCAGTTTAGGTTATTTGAACTGGAATTTTTTTTTAATTAAGTATCTTTGGAGCCCTTGAAACTGGTTAAAGTGACCAGATGTTAAAAGGGCATTGCATCCAAGAACAGGTCTAATTAGGAAGGAATGCAGTGGGACCAAGACTTCTTTTGATCTGGATGAGATACCTTGACAGATAAGATGTGCATTTAGAAACTACTTTCTGACCACATCTGAGACAGGACGGCCAAAACAGTTTGCATTATTAAAATAAATACCCAAATCTTTCATAATTTGTGTCTGTTTGCCAGAGGTAACCATGTTGCATTTATGTTGTATTGGGGTAAGCCTGTGGTTGACACAAGAGGCAAGATCTAGGGTCTGTTGGAGAATCTGAGTTACTGAAGGAGATTTGACAACTGCACCCAAATTTGCAGTCATCCTCAAATTTTGTTAGCTACAAACTTTCAATGGCCTTCAGCATCTGATTTTACTTCTAAAATATAGATGCTGAAGAAGAGGGAACCTAGGATGGAGTATTGTGGAACACAGAGAGTTAAATTCCTCCATTAAGAAGTACCCATTAACTTCACAGTTTAAGTTCCTTCAATAAAAAAAAACAACACTGTGGTGTTACCCAAAAATGTCATTTCAACCCCTCAGGCAGATTTCAGAAGAGCAGATAGACAGTAAACCATTGGTAGTCGCTAGGTGCTTTATACAAAGTAGTTTAGGAGCTGCAATACTTAGCTATACCATTACTGCTATGGTTAGAAAGGCATTCACTTTCTTTGAAGGGGATTATTTTTTAGAGCGCTAAAGAAATGTAGCTCACTGAAAAAACAGCCACAAAATAAATTAACTTAAGCCTTTTAACACTCCAAACGGTAAAAAAATCCATTTAGCGCTTTCATGTACTGTTAGATTTATTCAGACTGAATGAAAAGAAATGAAAAACAACTTTATATGCACACCATAATTAAACCACATCAATTAAGAAGCAATTAAGAATTAAAGTAGAATTAAAAACTGAAAAGCAACAATGCCTGCGTCAACGTTCCAGCTTCTTCCTCCTTAAATACACTTTAAAATTTTCCTTGTCACTAATCCCCAGAGGGTTGCTGGCATCTAATCTGACTATCCAGCAATTCTCCCTCTAGTCCAGTTCTTCTACAGCATCTAACCTCCCACTGAAATCAAATACACCATCCAATATTAAAAACTTAGGCAAACCATTGCAGCCCAAGGCACTATGTTCCCCCTGCATTATTCTTATCCTTCTTTTTAATGGAATATACGTGCTCATGCATTCTTTTAAACAGTTCCTAGTAGTTCTAGTTACATAATACGCTAAACAAGAGCAAATAGATAAACTACAAATCTTGACTTACATGTATAAAAACCTCTAACTAAAATTTTAACATTATTTCTATACAATTTCTTAACTTCTACTTCCAAAAAGTTACAATAATTACAATTTAAACATCTCACCGTTCTCTTCTCATTCTATACACTCCTACTGAAACTCAACTTGTTTTGAAAAGTATTTTTAAAATTTCTTCCCCTTTTATTTATAAGCACAAGAGCTTCTCCCGCCAGCTTTTTGATTTCTGGAAAACTACTTAAAATTTTCCAATCACTTTTTACAACTTCCTTAATTTGTTTACCATCTAGTGAATACTGTACAACCATTCCCATTTTTGATTGCTCTGTTTTTACAAAACTCATTATTATTATTAACCTCTCTCAGGCCTTATGGAGGATTATAAGAACTAGGCCTTGTAAACAAGGAAACATTACCAGCATTGTTTTCAAAAACAATTTTAAAATGTAGTTTTCTTACATAGTCCCTTAAACAGTTCAAGGTGCCACAAACATCTGCTCTAGCTGCAGGAATAAAAGTCCAGCCTTTCCTCAAAACTTGCAACTCATCAAAGTCTACCAGTTTATATGAAGTACCCATTAACTTCTCAGTTTAAGTTCTATCAGTAAACAAAAAAACAACACTGTGGTGTTACCCAAAGAAGTCATTTCAGATCCTCAGGCAGATTTCAGAATGGCAGATAGACAGTAAACCACTCGTAGTTGCTAGGTGCTTTATATAAAGTAGTTTAGAAGCTGTAATACCGAACTATACCATTAGTGCTACAGTTAGAAAGGCATTCACTTTCTTTCAAGGGGATTCATTTTTAGAGAACTAAAGAAATGTAGCTTTAGATTAAATTTTATTTAATTGGTTAGAATGCCCTTTGCTGTGAATATTCTTATTTATTGTAGAACAGTGCCTGTTCATCATCCTGCAGTGTTAACTTAAGAAGACATACTTGTTAATTCCCCACTGTACAACAGTGTAATGTGGTTCACTGGTGATTGTACAATTGTAATTAAGAACCAAGTGTCTTGTTTTGGTGAGACTGAAACTAAATTGAATTAATTTTAGGAGCTTTGATGACTGGTTAGCTGCACAGTGACACAGGATGTTGCATTGTCACCTCACATCAAAATGTTCTCGGGTTCATTTCTTGGATGGGGTGCCTTCTGTGCAGTGCCTGCATGTCCTTCCTTTGTTTGCTTGGGTTTCCTCCAACATTCCAAGCTAGTTGGATTCAACACTCTAAACTGGCCATAGGTCTGAGTATGCTGGCGAGTGTGGGGTATGGAAGAACAGCCACTGCAGGGCTAGCCACCCAGCAGTGTAAAGATTGGCTGTAGTTCATTGCCAATGTTGAAGTGACACCCCAACCCCATGTGTAAAAATGGGAAAAGGAGTTGTGGATGGATGGATGGATGGATGGATGGATGGATGGATGGATGGATGAATATAAGTCAATAAAGACAATGTATTGTCAGTTAAATAATGCTCTTTTACCTGTAAACCCAATTTCTCTGAGGTACAATTTTTGGCATTTATGACTTGAGCTAGTATAGGCAAAAAAGAGATCTTGATATAATAAGGTGGGCCAGGATTGTGAGGCATGGTTGAAAGTAGGCCTGACATTTATATCTACATGTACTGTGTAGAAATGATGGCACTGATCCACTCACTCACTGTCATAAGCATGCGACTCTGGAACACAACACTGTGTATTTTCTACACTGTAAGCCATAATGTTAGAATGCATATGGAATGAAAATACAGCGAGTGCAGTAAAGAAAAAAATATTCTCCAGCACTGTGTGAGAAAATGAAATAATACATTTTAGGCTATATGCTCAGGCAATAAACTTACTTGCATGTTTTTGTGTAGGTCTAGTTAAATCTAGGCCTTACTGAGTTGATGCACTAGGCATATTGTGTTTAACATGATTGGTGATGGATATAGGTTCATAGGTTCATAGGTAGGTACTAGGCTATTGGCCCAAGGGCCTATGTAAGCCTAGCCAGCAAGGTACCATAGCTTATGCCACCCAATAAAGTTATTTTCCTGTGCCACTGTCCAGCAGAGACACAGAAGTGATCCCCGGGGTGTATTTCCTATTTCCCATCCACTCATCAAGATTTTTCTTGAAGAGTGCTAATGAAGAACTTTGCTTGACATAGATGGGTAGCTTGTTCCAGAATATAGGAAGTCTCTGGGATAGGAATCTATCCCTCCAGCATGTCCTGTTTATTGTGGTGACAAGGTTTAGGTCCCTAGAGTGTGTAGCTTGGAGGGATTGGGATTTCTTTAGGTGTAGCATGTCCAACAGCTCTGGGTTTGACATAGCTTTATATGTTAGGCAGAAATCACCTCGGAGTAGGCAATATGCTATGGAGTAAAGTAATCATGCCAAATGATTTGGATAATGGTCAGCCTTTGGGGAACATAAACCAATAAGGTTCTACCTGCATTATAGAAGGATTGAGGGAAAAACTACAGGTGAAGGCTGTATCTGGATGGTTATGGCCTGAGTTAAGCAGGAGGAAGTGGAGGAGTGTAAACACATCTCCCCTTTCTTTGAATGACTTGCTGGAAGATGAGTGCTGCTTGCTTATTTGAAAATTTCCAGACATGTCAGGTTAAGGAGACATTTAACAGCTTGTTGTATAGGGAAGCAGTTCAAAAGTTGAGGTTGATATGGACTCAACTTTCAAACACCATCTTCATGGAGAATAAGGGTGCTTTGAGTCCTCCAAATGGTGAGCTAAGCATTACATATAGGTGGTCCATACTTAGAAACTGTGATCCAGCATTAAATGCAGTTAAAACATGGGACCTCAATGGCATTATAACCTGGTAGACTTGACAAGGTTACTCAAGCTAAGGTTTTCACATGTAGGAGTTGAAGAAAGGCTGTGGCCTTCCAGACACATATTTATGGGGCTGTCCGAAATTATTCCCTTCATGGAAGAATATCTTTCACTTATCTAGCAGATTGCAGGGCTTCTTTCTCCCCCTAAATTCACCTTTTTTTTCATTTAGTGCTAAACCTTCTTCCATTTGCAGTGGTTTTCAGTATTTATAGTGTTGACATCCCATGCTTAAAGGTTAAAATTAGGAGCACAGAGAAACACCTTCTCTGAGAATTTTAATGAAATTCATAGGGTGCATGTTGTCTTACATAAATGGGTATGGGGAGGAGAAGTCAATGGGAAGAGCTTTCTATTCCAAAAATGGGTAAACAGAATCCATATGTGATTCCAGCAAAAAGGTTATACTATTCCTTGCATGTTCACAGACTAAATCTTCTAATTTTATCTCAAATGGTACATAATTACTTGACAAACATGATGAATGTATTGCTGAAATGCACTTGTTTTTTTTGAATGATGGACGATATGGAGGTCAGACGTGACAGCTTTGTCCTAGATAATCCCAAACTTCATGGATTTCTTAACATCAGTGACTGAATGATCCAAATAAGTAATAAAGTTAGGAACAGTTACACAGATGAGGCTGCTCTCTTCCTAAATAGTATATGTTTTTAGGATATTTAAGTCCAGAACTGAGTCTGACAGCCTAGGCTTGAACATAGTGTTAAAGCCATGCTGAAGTACTAACTGTAGAGCGGACTGAGTATATACAGACAAAGCAATGAGTCACTGTCAGTAAACCCACACTGCTTCCATGTGACATTCAGAGTGATGTGGAATAAAAATTGGCTAAGCACAGAGTTCCGTGGATCATCAAGGAGGACTGGTAGATGACAGCAGATGATAATACCTCATATGACATCATGGCATCCATCTTAAAGGTAATGGCTGGAGCACTGAATATTATCTATCACTAGATGAGAGTCTGTTCACATGGAGTAATTTTTGACAGTATCGATTTTATTTAACATATCAAAGAGCGTAGTGGTGACAACACAGTTACCATTAAATCAGGTGCATGCTTTTGGTTACATTCAGAAGTGCTGTCCTGTGTCAATTATTTAATCTAGGTTGAGAGTCAGATTGTAAACTGTAAAATCTGGTATAATAGTAAACTGGGATATGTGCACACTTCCAGGAGCTTTAGAAAGAGGAATCAGAAGGGTATAGTCCAATAGTTATCAACTGCATTAGAAGTACCTATTTGTGTAAAATGACAATGACTAAATCCCACAGTTTTGAAATGCTTTTCAAATATACAGTGGTTTATTCGACCAATAAGGAGATGGAACTAGGGAAAGATGCCATCATTAAAATGGAGTGGCAAGAAAGCAGCTGCCAGGGAGCAAGCTATAAACCCTTATTAAGCTTAACTGGAACAGCATGACGAGTAGGGGTATGGTAACTTGGGGTGCTGCAGATAATAGTTATGGTACGGGGGGGGGCTTGTTCTTTGGAATAATATTACTAAAATGGCCACTGAATTGTTTAGCTACTTCAGTAAATCTCATGAGGGTAAAGAGACTGCTCTGTTTTGTTCTCACAGGTTATTAGGTACCATACCCTTACTGGAAATGTTTGAAATAGTTTCTGTTTTTACTGTTTTTGGCAGTAAAGTGGTGCCTTCTGCCATTTGTTAACACATGGATGTCTACTTCCTTGACTGCCTCACTTTGTTTCTGTGAGACAACAGCTACAACTTAATTTCTGCAATGACCTGGGCTAAGGACGTGGTTTGACTCACTAGTACCTCACAGTGATACCATTTCTGGTGGAAGACAGAAAAACAGAACAGAAGTATTTCACAGTAGAGTGGAAATGAAGGGCAAACTGAGTGGGGTATCCAAGCTACCTATAATTTTGTTGAATGCTTTGACATTGAACCTCCTTGTGTTTCTGGAGAAGGTATAATAATATGATTTCTTCATCTCACCTCCTGATGCCTAACAGGAAGAATAGATAGGTGGTCACTGATGGTGCCTGGTGCAATATTAGTCTTGCAACATTGTCAGTAATAGAAAGATTAAGTTAAGTATGCTTTATTTTATTATGTATGTATGCATGCATGAATGCATATGTGTGTTTATATATGTACTTATTTTTACATATGTTAACTGGGTGGGTGGACTGGTCTATTTTAGCTATGATCCAGAAACAGGCTGCCTCCTAAATACAACTATGTTATTATCATCATTATCATCTTTAACAGCCATTCTGCTGCTATTTGTATAGTGGGAATGTTTGTTTCTGCTGCTGTCCCCGTAAAAATAATTTGAAAGATTACTAATAATGAAATGGCATATAGCTTATTAAGGATGTATGGGGACAGTTACTATGCACACTGCCCTCATTGTCATTCAGTGCAAATATAGAAGATTCACCTAGTTGTAATGGTTGTCATGAGTTTAAGTTAATCATTGCTTTTCAACAGTCAGCTCGTGGTATAGAGATATGATGCATTCTTAACTAATCTTCCTGTGCAAATGACTGTTGCTGCTGCAGACATTGGTAATAGGCAATGTTCTTACCCCTAATTATTTCAGTGCCAATTTCTTCTGTGTCATAATCATCCCCACAAATGAGGAGGTATTCCTCATCTAGTGTTAATGGAATAGTTGTCGGAGTCCCCCCTCCAAGTACTTGTACTGGCAATTGCATTCTCCCTCGCATTGTTTTTAGCTCACCATACCATATCATTTGCCCTCTTCTTGTACTGTGTTAATGTACATTTTTTGCCACCCACTGTATTAATGTCCAGGACAACTTGATACCAGGCTTTTGTCCTCTCAGCTTATTTGGGCCCTCTTTTACCAAACAGTAATTTTGTATATGTCCTAAGGGCTGCCATGAGAATGCAATTCTCCTCATGGCTGAAGTTGTCCTTTCTCTGTCTGATGCCTTGTTTTGCATCATTACTGCACACAAAAAAAGACACAGTCATACACAAAAAACTTTTGATGATATCATCAGTTAAGCAACACTACAATGACCATGTGTGACTTCGATCCTACTATAAAAATGTTCGCAAAATTTCATTCCATTAAATAATGTTGTGTTATACTAATGTCTGCAGCATTATTCTCAACAGTAAAACAATGTTTTTTTAACAGATTCATTCTTCACTAGTCCATACCATTTTCAAGTATTTATAATGCTATCATTTTTCATTCTTCAGTGACACTCACAAATCTTCAAGTAAGGACATAAGTATGTTTAGCCAAAAACACACACTTACTATTTCAGTACTTCATAATTAAAACACAAATCTATGCATGATAACTACATAACAGCAAAGTAAATGAAAATTAAAAACAGAATGGACAGAGACCCAGCACCAGACTTTAAAATCAAAATAAAAACAAGAACAAAATCCAAAATCAACAGCTGTTCCTTCAAACCAACACTTTATTACACTCAGATTAAATGGTTTCATCTGATCACATTTCGACTTCTTCAGATTTTGAGTGCAAGCTAAAACTCAGCTCATAAAATAGTAAAAAAAAAAAAAATAAATATATATATATATATATATATATATATATATATATATATAGATTCACTTCATAATCTCGAAAGACTGAAATCTCAAATTTCAGTTTTTCGAGACCATGAAATCAAATCCACACAACAGGTGGTGGTGCTGCGGTAGCTTTGTCTCCTCACAGTAAAGACATTGTCCTGTCAGCTAGAGCGTCTTCTGTGTAGAGACATGCGTGAATGGGCGTATCTTCATTGAAGGTTGTGCGTCAAAGCTGGCAACTCAGCACGTAAAACACTACTGCCAATCATTAGTGGACTGGAGTTCCGCTGTGGCGACCCCTAACCGGGAAAAGCCGAAAGACACAAAAACAACAGCAACCGAAAGCCCAAAATCGCAAAGCCCAAAACCACAAAATTTAAAACGCCAAACACACAGCACACACCAGACCACACATATGTCACAACACCCACACCACAAAATAAACAAACAAAACAACACACATCCACAAATATACATCACAAATAAGCAGAGGGAGCTCCATGTGGGGGGGCTGCAACCCCCACCCCCTACTTATATATGCTAACGCCGAGATCGCACAAACAACAAAGAAAAGCAAACTCACACACACATTCTACAGTCACACACACACACACACACACACACACACACACACACACACACACACACACACACACACACACATCACACATATCAGTACACTGACATACACTCAAACTCCCACCCAAAACCCTTACAAAACACTCACTTACCTGATATTACACCTAAATCCACACACGGCAATGCACATCATCCACATACAACCCCAGACATTATGTAGCGTAAAGCCATAGCTGCGAATTTGAGATATTCAAATTCTCGATTGTGCACTTTCGCTATTTCAAAACTTTGACTTTATAGTTTCGAGATACTGAAATTCGACATTTCAGTATTTTGAGATTATAAAGTGTTTATATATATATATATATATATATATATATATATATATATATATATATATATATATATATCTCACATCATCAAAAACATCCAGTCAAGTCCTTTCTTTAAAATCATTTCTTGTGCATTAAGCCTCAGTTTATTTAAAACACAATTAAAATTAATACAGTCATTCAAGCCTGGAGAATTTGTGGCATTTAATCTTATTTCCTCCATAACCTTATACCCGTTACTCTAGATTTATATAGTTTTCACAATGGCCACTCTGCTCTATGTATATACTATATAAATAGTAAGTTGGGAAACTTCTTTGTTCTTTTTCTGCAGTCTATAACTTCATTTGTCTATTAGCAGGATGCACTTTGTGTTATTGGGTCACTTTTTGCTATGTAAATACTTCTCTAGTCAAATACTAATGTTATTGACACCTTAATGTACTGCTATGTAAATAGTAGTTTAGAAACTTTTATGTTCCTGTTGTTGTTTATTTTTTTTTCTTTTGTTGTCCAATCTATGAGTTCATATGTAGATTAACAGGTTGTATCTCTGTCTCATTGACACTTATTACTGTGAGAAATGCTGAAATGTGTTGCCATTTCTAGCTGTTACTGTGGAGCTTTTCTCCCTGGGTCTCCATTGAAAATGGGCTAGCATGGCCCAGTGGACTTTCCCTGTAAACAAATGTCAATAAATAAACAAATAATATTTGCTACTCATATTCCTTGGTGTTTAACATGTTTGTAGCATCCCTGCCACTAATATCGGATTCTATAGCATTTAACACATGCAAAATATACTTTTTAAAATTTGAGCATTTTAAAGTATGTCTGTACAAAGCTTTTTTGCCATTCTTCTTTTTTTATTGCATATATTTCTGAACTCAGTTTTCTAATAGTCCTGTCCACATAAAATGCCTGGTATGACACTCAGCAACATAGATTACATTAAAAGTACTACAGTTGGAATCCTTTGGTGCAGTATAACTTATTGCAGTATTGAAACAGAAAAAAGAAGGCCTGTTTGCTACAAATCGGCATTGATTGCATATATTGCATAAGTATTTTACTTTCATTCTTAAATTACTTATTCTTAAATCATTTCCTTCTGCTTTCCTGTTCTGTCTTTCAAGAACATTTTTAATGCTGTAACACTTTTTTATTTATAATAACTAGGTGCTGCACCCAGCACTTTATCCACTGCAGGCTCTTCAGCCGAAGTCCACCAGTTATTTGTCACTGTATCACAGATTTCTGAAGTCTTAAGTGTATACCTTAATTGTAAACCTAAAGTATACTTGTTTGCATCATTAACACCCATTACGGAGGGATTAGCATCTTCTTCATCCTTGCCAGTCAATGGTTTATACTGAAGTTTTCTTCCTCTTTCTATGGCACTCAATGGCACATGCAGGCTATCCCTTTTCTTTCAACATTTTTTTTATACTGACCATTTCTCTTTCAAATCAGAATCATTTGGTTAGCCTACTAATTCTCACCAGCAGATCTCTTACTATGTTATGCTTTTGATAGGTGAGGTGCACGCTACCATAATGTACGAATCTATTACTGGTAACAGCTTTCCTTGCAACTGTGGTACATGGCTTGTCATTTGACAGACATTTCTTAATCTTACTATCCAAGAATATTATACAGTAACTGTTTATAGTAAAAGTATAATTCAAGAATCTCATTGTATTGTTCAAATATTCTTGAAATCTTTCTAGCAAATTATTGTCA
Source organism: Protopterus annectens (assembly GCF_019279795.1). Lineage (NCBI taxonomy): Eukaryota > Metazoa > Chordata > Ceratodontiformes > Protopteridae > Protopterus > Protopterus annectens. Next base: position 1,418,654,890 of record NC_056746.1, on the reverse strand, counting down.
TCTCTCCAAATAAAAAATATATTATCAATAAAACACACATACTTGTTTTCCCAAAAAGATGGGAAAAACCCTGTAATAAACATAAATGTCTTCTCAGTGTGTCAACACAATATTTGCAAAACTGGGTGCCTTTGCAGCCCCCATGGCCACTCCTTGAATTTGCTGGTAAAAATTCTTATTAAAAATGAAGTAGTTGTGTTTCAAAGCTACCTCCAAACATGAAGTTATAAAGTCAACATCTCTTTCACTAAATATCCAATTTAAAGCAAATATTCTATGAACCAAACAAGACCAATGTCAATAGGAATGACTATATATAAACTGTGAATGTCAGCTGTTACCAAGAAATCTTGACTTGTTACTGCAATGTTCTTAAACTACAGTCAGAAGAATTTAATATGAAATGTTTTATGCCTCTTCGACAAATTCCAACTTATATTCAACAAATATAGCCAAAGGCTCTGTTTTAGAACCTGCAGCGAACACTATCAGTCTGAGGGATGGATTATTGCAGTCTTTATGAGGTCTGTGTATGCCAAATAGTCTGGTGAAGGTTACAGTACAAAAATCTGTTAGCTTTTCATCTGCATACCCCTGTTGTAAACTCCCGTGTACAAATTCATCAATTTATTTGTACCTAACATCAATTGTTCCTTTATCCACTTGTTTATAAATTGAACCATCACTTAAGAGTTCATACAGCTTTGTTTTATAATTACTTGTATCCATGACTACTAAAGCCTTACTTTTATCAGCATTCATGACCCATATCTCAGCATCATTAGATCATTTTAATAACACATTGTTTTTCTTCTATAGAAAGATTATAGAACTTTCTCTTACAAAGTTTCAAAAGGATGGACCTGATTTCTTTTTCACATACCTAAGCATTCAATAACATTATTAAGTGGTGGTATAAAAACACTGGGTTTGTTTCAGTCTTTATCACTGCTGTTCCTTCTTATGAAAAATCCACAGCCAGGCTTAATTTTCTAGTAAATAACTTGAGTGAAGTTATATCATCTGGAATGTGTGCCCTCTTAGAAGGTACAAAATCAACACCTCTTTGTAGCAGTTTTTTCTCAAAGTTGGTCAAGTTCCTACTAGATACATTGTAGACTTTAAAAAGTTCAGTACTTAACAGCCTCAGACTAGCATCTTTGATAAAATGAAGGCTTCGGGCCATATTTTACTCTATGTACAAAATGTTGTAAATGTTAGAGGAAAGCAAAATACAGTATACTATGATTCTGATAGAATGAGTTATGTCAGATATACTGTTGCATGGACATTTTGAAGGGTGCATTATATAGAAGCAGCATGTACGAAAACATATGAAATGTTTAACTTATTCTCTGTAAATACAAATGTAATATATGTGTGAATAAAATAATAATCTGCATTTATATTCATTTATATGTCTGTAAATCAAGATACAGATCTGCATGAGTACACCTACAACTACTTGTTTGTGTATTTATACAGAAAGCAAAAAAAAGTTTGCATTTCCATTTTTTCATTTAGTATTGCATTAACTTATTTAGTGATTAAATTCCATGCAGTCTGTGTATACCAGGAAATATTTATTAATATAGAAATTGTATAAAAAAGTCATTTATTTCGCAATACTAACTGCATATACAAGATGGCTGAACTCTGTCAAACATCACACCTTAGTCCGAGTCGATGTTGGGGAGTGTGTGGTGAATGCAGTGTCAAGTGAATGTCCAGCACATACTTTATTGAGAAATGACTGATATTATTACTTCTGTATAACTTTGGCATACATTTTTAAACCAACTCTTTATTTACTTAGAATTCTTCAAGAGGAAGGAAATGAAACTTCTGTGACTTGCTATATTGTTCTCTGCATCTGCACCTTCTGGCTGCACACAGTTCATATTCAAAGCTTAATACTTAACAACAAAAAAAAAAAAAACATTCCAGAAAAAGTGTATCTGTGTTTATAACTTACAATAAAGGGAAGAATAGCAAAGTATGAGCATTCAGATACTAATACATGTTTCAAAAATGCATACTAAACAAATACTGCAGTGAATGGAATGGCTTAGAAATAATAATTGCATTAATTAATGTTAAGAGAAAAAAGTGAAATACAGGTAAAGTAGAATTGTATTATGTCTTCTCATTACAGCTGAAGAAATAATCTAGAACAGGAGACAGCAGGAGAGAATAGCCAGATAGGTAGAATCTGTTGGTAAGCCTGAATAAAGTAGTAAATAGTATTGTGTCTTTAAATGATTTTATTTATATATAGGGAAATATTTAATACAGAATAGAACTTGAACTGCTGGAGTACATTCTGTATATTACTGCAAGCAAAAGTGAGTGATGTGTCATTATATGAGTGTAGCATTCTGCCTTTAAATAATTTTTTACTATGTATAAAGAAATAATTAATACAGTATAGTAACTGAAGCAATACAGTGCATTTAGTACAGAACTGCAAGCCAGAGTGTGTAAGTACAGTATTCTGTTTTTAACTGATTTTATAACATGTATTTACAAAGGGTGTTTTCAGTGCAGTATTACAAGCAAATGCATATCAGGCACAATTATAATCATTATGTTAGTGTAGTAAACTGAAACATGTAAACTCCACTATAACTTGATTAGCAAACATTGTCCTGCCAATTAAGCATAAGCATTTTCCATATGGTTTCATCCAAAAGTCTGAATAGGCACTTCCCATACATTCTGTTTTACTTCAGTAAAGATTTATAAAATAATTACGCATTCCTTTGCTCTTTATTATTTTCTTTCTCTCCAATTTATGTTCATTTTTTTACAGATTCAAAACCCTCTGTAGCAGCCCAGGCATTTGCCTCCCAGGTTAGGGAGTGTTCACCGTCTGCCTACCTGGGGATGTCCTTGCAGGGTCAGGGTGATGGCACCAATCCTGCAGGCACCCTGATACATGGCAGACTGAAAAGCCTGACAATGAGGGCTTCGGGACTTGGTTGAAGATGTGTTGAAACTGGTAGTGAAAAGATGAATTCAGCCCACTGAGGACTCGATTCATTTTATTCAAGACATGGTTTCTTCACTGGCACTGACCACTGCATCACCGCAAGCCCCTTACCCCTTCAACATCAGGGTACTCCGCTGCACCAGCATCTGTCAGTGTAAGCATTTGAGGATCTGTGGGCTGAGATTCCTCCTGGCACTTCTTTAGCCCTTCTTCCATTATCCGTTCTCCTTCACCCCATTAGCTACTTCCCACCAACACTCCCCTCTTACATAAAAACAAAGGAGGGCTAATCCCCCACCAAAACCATTATGCTCCCCCGCTCCCACCTACTCCAACACAATCCTCTTGATGTTTTCCTTCTGTGTCCCTTTTTTGTTGTGTCTCCCTTTTTTCAGTCTTTGCTGTCTCCTGCTTTCCACTCTTTAATGAAAATATTAGGGTGTCCGCATAAGGACAACCCTGATAAAACAACTTAAACCCCTTTAATTTTTAAAAAAACAATAATAAAAGCTGTACAGCCTGCTGCTTTTCTTAGCTCTTTTAAGCATGGCTGTGCCTAGCCATGTCTGTCCCTCTATCAGAATATATAAGAAGTAATATGAAGGCTATGGCTTTCACATAGTACTTGATGTATGCTTTATGCTTCATTTAATATAGTGGACTCTTTTGCCCTAAGTGGGTGTATTTTTCAAACTGCCTTTGATTTTCCTTATTCAGCCCTACTACCCTGCACATAGTTAATTTGCATTTACATGTAGCGGGGCTTCTTACAAGTAAGCACAACATAGCTCTCAACTCCCGGACTACGAATAGCGCCTATACTCATTATGAGTTGAGTACAAGGTCCAGATCAGCAGGAAGGTTTGTTTTCATTCTGAAGACATACCTGTTGCTTTAGTTAACCTGTTAATGTTAGATCTCTGAAAGTAAAGTTTGACTCAAATTTGCTTTAATTGCTCAGATTTACTCAGAATTTCTTATATTCTGAAGTGGCAATTTAAGATAAAAAGGAAACTGAATTTTTCCCTTATTTTCTAGACTTGTTTGAATGTAATTTGTTAACCTACGTAAATGCATGTGAATTTGTAGAGGAAAGTAGTGGGCCTTGTCCTTAAAATAGTAATCCTCACACTCATTAGCTTAATGTTCCTTTTTATTTAGCCAGATATGCTGTTTTTCTTCCTGCCTCCCTACTTTCTTCCTGTTGTGTACTTAAACTTAATGGATCATGGTATGCCACCCCTATATTGTATGTCCACCCGTATAATAATTAGTCTTTAGACACATTCCCATCTTTGTTCTGCTTATGCCTGCAAGCTGCTTGCTCCAAGGTCCACACCATTAATCCTATTGTCTGTATAAAGAGTTAAGTGTTAAAAAGTGTCGCAAATTTCCATCTGACTAAACATCTTTTTAATTTTACATTAACCAGGTAAGCCTGATGTCCTTTAAATTGTGACTGCCTGGTTAAGTAACTTGTCCATACTTGCACAGTAGGCAAACAGAGGTGTGAGGAATCAAACCGTGTACCACTGACTGCGGGAAGCACCTCATAGCCTAAATCCTCTGTGCTAACTGCTTTAATGCACAGGAAGCTGAAGCATGAGGGTCATTTAGGGTGGAAATCAATCTGCTGTTGTTAGATGGAACAGCTGGATGAGAGTATACTTTGATGCAGTAGACAATCCTGTAACCACATTTTACCAAAAGGCTAGAAAATCGGTAGCAGTTACTATGTTAGAGTGTGGAGATAGATGGGAGGATAGAGGGAGATGTGCGTATATTCCCATACATGTATGAGCTATAGATTTCATTGGGGGATCTATAGGAATAACCTGAATGCGGGGCACATAGGACTACAGGGACAGTGAACTGGGAGGTGATGCTGCTAAAAAGGTGGTATAAGAAACCGTATGTGGGGACTAAAATAATAAAGGGGTAGGAAGTCAAGAAAGAAAGAAGGAAGAAAAACACCTAATAAAGCTGTTTTGCGGTGGGGGGGGGGGCAAGTAGCTTTATGGTTGCACTATAGCTAGGGAAAGGAATCCTCTGACTCAAAGCTCACAGTGGATTCACACAAATAATGATGCCACTGTAACAAAGAAAACAATTAGACCTTTTAAATAAGAGGTAAGTTCATCAAAGCAAAGTCAAGCAAAGATAAGTATCAAAGCAGCCTTCAACCAAGTATATGAAAATGTTGCCACCGACAGCATCAGCGGACTTGGTAGAGGAGCTAGGAGGGTCAAGGTTACATTGAAAGCAGGCTCAGAGCTTAGGCCTAGGACAATATGGGTGAATGTGACTATGATGGTCACCATGGTAAGGTGTGGACATGTTCTGTTCTTCATGGAGGTAACAATAATCACTTTATACAGGATGTATAGTCGTTAACCAACCATGCTTTTGATGTTTCTTTCTATTCAATCAAATAACTTCCATCAACACTTCTCCATCAAATAAGTTTCCACAAATATCATCAGAAAATACCTCAAAAAATTAAAGCCAGCTACAACTGCTCCTGACAATCTCCCTTGTGATTATCTTAAAATAGCAGCTGCATCTATTGCATATCCAGTTTCAATTCTGATAAATCCATATCCAAAAATAAAATGCATTCGTTGTAGAAAAAATCTTTCATTATTTCACTGTACAAGGGTGAAATCACTAGATCTTTCAAACTATACACCAATTACCATCTTATAGCCCATATCAAAAATATTAGAAAAAATATAGTCATACACAACTTCATGAATATCTATTAGATAACCAGCTTCTGTCTTCAACCCAGCTTGGCTTTCATCCTTATCACAGCACAACTGCTGATTTGCTTAATTTTGTTAAAACTGTCAAAATCCATAGAAATACTGAAAGTCTAGTTGCCACCATCTTCCTAGACTTAACAAAAGCTTTTAATATTGTCTCTCAGTAGAAACTCTTACATGAACTCTCATCCTTAGGGCTCACCAGCTCGTCGCTGTGATGTTTCCATATCTATCGCTCAAATAGACTGCAAGCAGTGAAACAGAAAAATGATTTCTCAACCTTCTTGCCTTTAGCTACTGGCATCCCACAGAGATGTATCCTGAGCCCTATACTTTTCAACATATTCATCAATGACCTCTACACTTTTACAAAAAATGCTACCCTAGTTCAATACATTGATGGCTTGACCCTTATAGCTCAGACAAATCTCTCTGAACTCCAAGACCTTACACAACAATCTTTCTTATTGATTGAAACATGGCTAAATAATTCAAAACTACTAAAAAATGAATTACTGCTCTTTATCCCAAAAGATGTTTCTGCCATCTCAAAAGTATTCACTCTCATCTCTGCCAACAACACCATGATAGAGCAAGTAAACCAATCAAAGTTATTGTGTTTCATGATAGATGACCAGTTGAACTTTGGCCACTAAGCATAACACATGGTTAAAAAACGCTCATCAAAAACTATGTATATAAAACAGAGTAAAACCTACCTTATGGGCATAGCCAAAAGGTGTACAGCATCTACATTCTTAATGCCATTTCTCCTCTATATTGCCCCAGTCTTCACTAACCATCAAGTGTCAAAACTGTCCAAACAAGATGTGATAATAAAAATGCCAAATGTGTGGTAGACTAACAATACAACACAGCAGTGCCTAGATCTCACATAATTAAACTGGTTACAACTACCACATCATCCAACTCTCTGTCTCTCTCTGTATCTGTCTCTCTCTCTTTCTCTCTGTCTCTCAGCTAACCACAATACACAAACTTCTGCATAAGCCATAAAATTGCCCAGTCCTTGGCCACTTAATACAACACCATTCCTCAAAAGAATTTTACACTCTAGAGAAAAGTCACTACAACCAAATCATCTGGTGACTCTCTGTATTCAAATAGTGGAGCTAAACTATGGAACCACATCACCCTAACATTGAAATCCATTCAGAATCCAAATTAATTTACAGAACAACTAAAACTTCACCTATGAATTCAGTGCGTCTGCTTCTGTACATTTCCAGGATAAATGTAACTGTTACCTTCAGCTTGTCATATTGTCAAAGTGTATGTCTTCATTCAGAATCCTGTGTCCCACAACTTGTGTTCACCAGTACCTGAATAGATGTTATAGCATCCCCAACTATAGTTCTGTGACACTGCTCACCTCACATTTATACATCTAATATGACCTTTATGATAGCCATATATATAATTATCCATGAATCCGCTTTATGCACCACCTCTTAAATGCATTAACATTTTCTGTTCTACCTAATTGCTTGCCTCTCCTCCTGGTTTTTGAATTCCTAAGCACTAATCACATGAACTTTTATCTATCTGACATCCCACTAATACACCTCTTCAAATGCTCAAGGTTCATCTGCTACTGTATAAGAAATGCATCTATTTTACTCTTCTAGAACATGAACATTCAACAACATGAGTAATGCATTTCATTAAGTTCTGCTGGTCATACAAGCAATATGACAACAGACTGCTTGGAAAGTGTTTACAAGAAATCCACCAGAAGCTTGTGTTGGGTGGAGAAGAAAGGGTATGATCAAAATTAGAGGACCTGTGCTTTTTTCACTACAGAACAGAAAAAAGCAAGACATGAACACCATTATTAAGTGCATAAGACCACAGCAGGACAAATGTGAAGGGATCCGAAGAATAGCGTAATAGGAGGGGCACATGCTAGGGACTGAGAATCTCAACCACTCAGTTGTTAACAAGTGGAATGGTCTACTAGAATGGCTGCTGGAGAAGACAATCCATGAAGGCATTTGGGGCAGTCAAGAAATGACAGAACGTGGGAAGGGGGGGATGAAGTGAAAGAAGAGTGCTAGATTAATTGAATAGACAGACTAACACTCCGCAATCAAAGAACTAAAATAAATCAAAGGGATGGTCATATTATTTTCATAGGTTCATAAGTAAATATTAGGCTAATGATGGTAATTCCCTTTATAAGCCTAGCCATGCAATCCAACTCAATTGTGCCCCTATGTATTTGGACATTTGATAGGAGTGGTTATGTTAGACAGAAAGTTTCTAGAGGTTATGTGCAGGGGGGTATATTAGTTTGGGCATTACTGTCTGCCTCTGTCTATCAGAGACATGACCAGAACCAAAGAGAATTTCTGGTATCCCATCCACTGGTCAAGGCTATTCTTAAATAGGGTTAGGGATGGACTCTGCTTCACAATGATGGGGAACCTGTTCCATAGCAGACAAATGACTGATGCCAGAGTCATAGATTAAAACTCAATGGCCAGATTACTGTCTATATATGTTCTCAAAATGTCTTATTTATGTCACAAGAAAAATTAAAATTTTTGGGTCTAGTGGTTCTGATGCTGTTCATTTTGTGGATGTGCAAAAGGTCCATCAGAGCTGAATCCCAGGATGCCTTGTATGCCAGGCATACATCGTCTCTCAGTAACTTGTAAGAGACAGATTATAGAGAGAGATCTTCATGGTGATCCATATAGGACAATGTGCTTATACCCTGGATTCTCCTGGTAAGGAATCTTTGTGAGCATTCTAACTGATGCATATGTCTGATCAGTTACATGCCGAATGGAGCACTCTACTCAATGATGTGTCAGATAAGGGATGAATAAAGTGGCACTATGACTTCTTTGGACCTGGATGCCATAGCCTTACTTATAAGTTGGGTGACATAGAATGATTTTCTTACTACCTTGGCAACATGTTGGTTAATGGCCAGAGTACTGTCTACACATGGTCCCAAATCTCTTACTACTGGGTCAATTCTTAGGGGTTTCTTTTCAATGGAATAATTAGCCTGGGTGTCAGTTTCCAAAAAGGCACTGCATTTTTTGGCATTGAGCTTTAATCTATGACTTTGAACCAGTGAAAATTGTCTGTGTTAGATATTTGTTTCATGTGGAGAATCTATGATATCTACAGATTTATAGTCATCTGTGAGCTTGGTCAGCCAAAGGCCCTTGGCATTAGCCTTTACCTCTGGGAAGTAGATGCCAAATAAGAGTGGTACCCCACTGTTGTCCATGGAGGTAGCACCAGCAATCCTGACTACCTGTCTCCCGTCTGTGAGCCAGACAGAAATCTACTGAGTAATGTAGGGTATTATGCCCAGTTCTGTGAACTGTAAACCAATACCCAAGTAAAGTATTGCATTGAATGCCTAATCTAGGTTCAGGTAGGCAGTATGGAGCATTTTCCCCCACATCCATTGCCTTGGTGACTTTCTCATATGCATCTGTATTGCTGTTTTTATTGCATTGTATATCTTTGGAGCTTTTCTCCCCGGGCCTCCGCTGAAAAAGGGGAACAGCTCAGCCGGACACTCCCGGTTAACAAATGTGACATAAATAAATAAATAAATAAATAAATAAATAAATAAATAAATAAATAAAATACACTAATTTAGTTAGGAATCCAGCAGTGTGGTTTGTTTTGGGCTTACTTCTAGTAGGTAACAGCAGCCTATATGCAGCCATTTATTAGTTTTCTACAGGGTCTTTGTGAACAATTCTGCATAGGTTGCTGTGAACTTGGGGTTGGGAAGGGCACTGAATTTTGACAAACTATTGCTTAAGAGGATGTAGTTTGCTTTGGAATATTTTTTTTACTGTCACAGGTATTAATGGGGTTACCAAGGTGACTTAATTTCCAAAGGAGATAGCTTTGTGTTCCGACCTCACCAGTGAGAACATGAATGGGGGTGCAGCACTCTCCCATACTGGTGAGTAGCATGACCAGTATATTTGAATCTATGGTGGGTCTGTGCACTATGTGTTCAATGGTATTTGTGTTAAGAAAAGACCAGGAAATGTGCCTGCGAGTATGAGGCAGTGTATGTTTCACAGTCTACACAGGGCCAGTTAAAGTTTCCCATGAATAAGGTATTTGGTTTATGGGTGAGTGCCTCCAGTAAATTTAGGTAAGAAGTGTGGGATTTTAGGGGCATAGGGGTGACATATTGCTTAGGATATGCTATGGGACTTTGTCTATGGTGATTTCCATGTGGATAATTTCCAGGGCATCATCCTGTTTAACCAGTGTAGAGCTATGCTTCCTGGTACTATAGATTGAGACTCCTTTGTCTTTTATCTCTGTCTCCGCAGCTAATATTCTAAATCTGTGAAAGGCTGTGAGGTTTTGCATTGCTGGAACACTTTCTGAGGATTTAAGCCATGTCTTGGTAATGGTTCAGATGTGAGAAGCTTCTTGTTTAGGCTCCTAGCATTGAGCAGTAACACCTTTAGGTTTCTTTGGGTTTTATTTGCTACGCCTGTAGGTTTGGCAGTTTGACATTGCCTGAAAAAGACTCTAAGCAGGTGCCACCTTTTGTTTTCCACTTCATTGAAATATGTAGATTCTTGCACAGAATTTCATTGTCATGGACATCCGAACTCAGTCAAGTCTTTGAGACAGCCAAGATAACAGGGTTGCAATGGGAAATGCACTTTGCAGCAAGGGCAACTTGTTGCAGGTACCTCTAAGTATGTGCCAGTTTATACCATGGAGTATGTTACAACAGTCACTCAGTGTATTTGAGAGTGTGATTGTTTGTGGTTTAGTGTATATGTCCAATTTTAGACGAGACTGAGATAGGTATGGGAATTTTTTAAGGATTTTTTTTTACCATGGAGGGATTTATAGGTTTAGTTTAACTTTGGTTGTTCATACGTTCATAGGTTCATAGGTGTTTACTAGGCTAATGACCACAAGAGCCTTTTTATGCCTAGCTATGCATTCCAAAGCCCTGACAAGTTCTGCTACTCTTGATAAGTGTAAGCATGGGTTTGGGAGATGAACCATTTACAGGTTATCTGTGTCCATTAGAGACAAAGGTGCCAAACCAGGGATGAATTTCTGGTTTCCCATGCAATTGTCCACGTTGCACTTGAATTGGTTTAGGGAGGAACTCTGCTTCACATAGATGGGGAGCCTGTTCCATAGACGGAATAGTCTCTGGGATACATACCTATCTCTCCAGCAGGTCCTATTTATATCACAGGCAAGGTTTAAGTCTTTAAAACTGGCAATTCTGGTGCTGTTTATTTTGTGGATATGCAGGAGGTCCATCAGAGTGGGGTCTGACAATGCCCTGCATGCCAGGCATAGATCTCCCTTCAAAAGCCTGTAGGAGACAGAATACAGAGGATTGGGCCTTGAGGTGGTCTGCACAGGACATGTTACTTATGCCCTGTATTCTTTTAGTGAGGGACCTCTGTGGACGTTCAAATTGTTGGATATGCCTGGTTAGTTGCACACCAAAGGGGCATTGTTACTCAATGATAGGTCTGATGAATGCCGAATACAGTGGAATAATGATTTCCTTGGACTTAGATGCCATACCTTTGTTTATAAGTTGAACAACACAGAATGATTTCCTCACCACTGTAGACACATGATGATCAAAGTCTAGATTACTATCTATGTGTGTCCCTAAGTCCCTGACTACTGGGTCAGCTCTAAGGGATGTGTTGTCAATATGATAGTTACCAGGGATGGATGACTTCCCAAAGGGTACTATTATGCATTTCTTGGCATTTAGTTTTTTAATCTATGGCTCTGATACCAGCCCTTCCTGGAGAACATTTGTGTAAATGTGAGATTCAATGACACCTCCTAATTTGCAATCATCTGCAAATTTAGTCAGCCAGAGACCACTGACATTCGCCTTGACTTCTAAAAAGTAAATGCCAAAAAGGAGCAGTCCAAGGACTGATACCTGAGGGACTCCACTTGTGACTGGCCTCTTTGTACAAGTGCACTCCCCAATTCTAACTTCCTGAGTCCTGTATGTGAGTCAGTTGACTATCCACTGGGTGACATATGGGTTTGTACCTAACCTCTTAAGTTTGTCAGCGATGTCCGAGTGGGGTACTGTGTCAAATGCCTTGGACAAGTCGAGGTAGGCACTGTGAACGATTTTGCCCTCATCCATTGCTTTAGTGACTTTCTCAAAGAAGTCCACCAGGATGAGTAGGCATGATCTGCCCTTGACAAAACCAAACTGGGTTGGGTTCAGTGTCTTGAGGTTTACTATATCTTTCTTGATCATCACCATAATCATTCCTTCCATGGTTTTACATATAAGACTAGTGAGACTTATGGGTCTGTAGTTTCCAGGGTCTGTAGATGGCCCACCTTTATGCAGAGGAATGATTGTTGCATTTCTCCATTCATGAGGCACAAAACCTGTTTGAAGGCTGCAGTTAAATAGTAATTCCAGAAACCCTGATAAGTCATGTTTCATGCTATTTAGAAGGCATCCTGGGTAATTGTTTTGGCCCATTGATGCAATGTTCTTGGTCTTAGAGAGAGCAGTAAGCACTGTTCCTTAGTGATATTAGGGGGAGTTATATTTGATGATATTTCCTGAGGGAAGGTTGAGGGGGAGAGAGGGATAAAGTTGGAGTTGAATTTATCAGCATGGATGTTTGCTATATCTTCTGGCTCAGTATAGGTGGCTCCATCTACAATGAGCTCTGCACACAATAGTGTATTGCCTTTGAGGTTGCAAACATAGCTAAGGAATGCTTTGTGGTTGTCCTTGGCCTGATTGATCAAACTTACTTCAAATTTGGCTTTGGTAAACTTCATTTGTCCTCTGAGTTGTTTGTTTAGTTTGATGAGAGTGCTTTTATCCTGCTGGGTGCTGCACCTCCTAATTATTGCCATGATTTTCTTCCTCCTGTTATACAGCCTATTGATTTTGTGATTCTGCCAGGGTGGCTTGTTTTTTGAGTTAGTTCTGTACTTCTTGCTGGTGGGTACAGCTACTTCTTTGCAGCTATTAACATGCTTGTACAGGGTTCCTGTGAACAGTTCTGCATAGGTAGAAGTGTTCTTGGGGTTTATGGGGCTTGAAATTATGCCAGGTTCTCACTTAATAGCAGGAGGTTAGCCTTAGAATAGTTCCTGAATATTTCATGTTTAGTTGGCAGTCCTGGTTTTATTTTTACTTCAAAGGAGCCATTTTGTGATCTGACCTAACCAAGGAAGGCATTATAGTAGAGGGTGGCATTATAGTAGGGGGTGTGCAGCAGTCTTCCATATTAGTGAGAACCAGATCCAGTATGGTTGCACCCCTGGCTGATGTATTGACTATCTGGTCCAGGGATTTTGTGCTTACAAAATCCAAGAATCTCCGTGCATGTATGTTTGGTGTTGTATAGGATTCCCAGTTAATAGTGGGGTAATTAAAGTCACCCATGAGTATGGTATTGGGTTGGATGGTTAGTGTTTCTAATAAGTTTAAATACATGGTATGGGTTTCCTGGGTCATAGAGGAGGATCTACAGCTTGCAAGGAAGTGGTATTGGGTTTTACCTATGGTGATTTGAACATGGAGCAGCTGAAGTGCACTGTCCTGTTTGACCAGCCTTGAGGTATATTTATTTTTGATGTTATTGCTAGTGTAACACTGGTATTTTCTGAAGTGATGAATGGGGTATAAAAATATTGTGAGGCTATTAACTAGTTGAAGAACACAACATTTTACTCATATGATGAAGAGGTACCTCTTCTGCAGCATGCATGGAAGGAGTGACAAGGGAAAGGGAGCTAATCCAAGCTATTCAGAAACTTACTATGAATAATAGGGTTACTCTGGGGAGCAATAATAACTTCTAAAATTGTAAAGATGGCAGAAAAAAGCCAAGCTACTTTTGTAACTTTCAGTTTTCTTATTTAAACCCCTTATTTTAGCCACCATACAGCCAATGTCCCTGTGAAGGAATTAAAGATTTAAAGCCTCCTATACAGTCATGCATCCTTCTCCATTTATCCAGTACTTTTTCTCTAAAAAGTTAATGTCTAATACCCATGCTGAACTTTGCACCTTTAATCCAGTAGGTATAATCACTCATTCCTCTGCAGTCTTTTCTCTTGAGCTGTTTGCCATCTCTAAGTATCTTGTGCATTCATATAAAATTGCTCCTTTCACCTGCATCCTAGGATAAGAATTGATTTATCTCCCATAACCCTCTCACTATACCGCATGTTGCTGATTGCATTTATTGTCGCAATAGATTTTCTTTGTACCTTGTCAACTAGATTCATTTCTTTATCCCAGCTGGTAAACTGAACAAAGAATCTACAGATATGTCATGGCATACAGCAACCTCTCTGTTTGTGGGATCTCTTACCCTAAGCATATAGTCTTGCACTTTTTCTCTTGCCACAGCTTTCTTAATTTGCACTGGCTGATTCCATTTTGTAGAATCTATCTGTTATCTGAAACACCAACTGCTTAAATTTTACTAACTTGCTGTTAAACAATCATTCACTTGAGTCACAGTATATTTGTTATTTGCCGCAAATTTCAAAGTGTTTTTGCAAGGAGGCAAGTGCCTTGTACCCGCTGATGTGGTAGCTCTTCTCCCACACCCCCAGAATATAAGTATACTGCCTTTAGGTCATACAAATTTGGGGAAAGTTATTTATACACAGTCTTTGTATTTCAGTGTCGTGCAGTGAAATACACAGAACAGCATTTAGCTTCAAGCAGATGAACCTTGAGAAAGTAAAAGGCATTTTTTACTTAGAGCCACACCAGGACCATTTTTCTTAATATGTGCCTTTTAGGATCGCTGTCATTGCTGTTTTCACCTCAGCATTATTATAGTTCAGGTTAACTACTTTCTATTTTTCTACATTAATACTCAGAAGTTAGATTTCATCTGACTCTGACAATCTCCACATGGTTTCTCTACTGTGCTTCACCGCCCTGCAGTAGATTTATCCTGCTCTTAGTGAACCTCATACTCTTTGTTACAAACATATCAAAGGTGAGTGTACCATGGTCCAACTTCTGTGAAACCTCAGTAACTATTTCTCATCCATTGTTAGGCTTCACCTTCTACACACCTATGGATGTCTTCCATCCAGCTGCCCTTCAACCCATTTAGTCCACTTTCGACTCCAAGTCTCTTCAATATGAGGGACTCTATGTGAAAACCTTTATGGAAATCAAGATATACGGCCTCAATCTATTTTTCATTATCAAGTTCCAACATAACTCAGTAAAAAGAAAAATGAATCTGGTTGGATGGAGATGACCTCTACTTTATTCAAATTAATAATGGCACTTACACTACAGTTTATTGTTAACCAGGAAACTGAATAGTGCTTCCTTCAGTATCTTCTACTCAGGCGTCCTTACTACCAAGGTCAGGTTTATAGGTTTGCAATATCCCAGGACAAATGGAACTTTTCCATTGTTAGGTGTCATCACCATGGCCTCCCTCTGCTCCTCTGGAACCTCAACAATTTTGAATGGTTGGTTGTAGAGTTCTTTAAGGGCATACATATGCATACTTCCTAAGAGATGTTAGGATATGAAGAAGTATGGTCACAGGACCAGGTCATTTGTTTGCCCTGCCTTCTTAAATTTCTTTTCAACAACTTTCTTAGGTACGTGGCTGTATAAGAAATGTCCTCTGTCTTTTCCTGTTTCCCTTCCCATCCTGGAATCCTTCCTTCTTTTTTGTGAAGACAAAAGTGAAAAATGAATTGAGAATGTCAGACTTATCTGCATCCACACTGTATTTCTAATTCTCTTTAAACAACTTCTACAGTGATATCTTGATCTGCATCCTTTTTTCTATGTATCCTTAGAAATTTTCTTCTGCCTCTTTATTTCTGAGCTAGAATTTTCCCTAAATTTGTATCTAATTTCCCTACTGTTTTTGCAACCTTTATTTTAGCTTCCAAAACAGCTGCCTCCAGTCATCTACTTTTTTAATTCACAAAAACACTATTAACTGTGCATGTTCTGCATCTTTGAGCTCCTTGCTGACCCACATTCGCCCCTTTACTCTTCTTTTTCCCCTCAAGTTCTTCTTTTCATAATTGTTTGCACCCCTCCTTTATGTCTCCTTTGAAACACGATGGCATCTTTGGTCTTCTTGTTATTGTTTTTTTTTCATTTCTTCCTAATGTTTTCTCATAGTTACTCACATGCTCCTTTCATAGGCTGTTTGTTGACTGTGATTGACTGCAGACTTTCATTTCAGCCTCAAAATTTTACCCAAAATTAATGTAAAGAACCTATTTTATAAAGTTAGCAACTGCACTACTGAGCAATCACTAATATAATTTCAGAAGACAAAGTTTCAAAAGCTGACCATTTTCTTTATACTCAAGTTAACATCCTTGATAAAGAAGCATACTTCCTTTTTATTACCCCCACCCAACCCCACTCTCATCCTAGTACTCACCAATCTGCCCCTCTCATAACTGAGTGGCCCATTCTTTTCTACTTGGAGCAAGAATCAGTTGCAGTAGAGCATATTTCATATAGTCATCATTCAAGGGTCATGTTTTAACCCACGTCCCTCCACAATGGCTTAGGTGAACATTTGCATATATGACAGCCTGCTGTGCCTTCCTCCGTGGACATGCATTTCCCTGAACATGCTCCTGAATGAAGGAGACCAGTGTTTCCTTTATACCCCTGAGTGATATGCTACCTGCTATGCACTTGTTGTCCAGGAGATGACATCACTGTTGTGAGCACTGCACATCCTCCCACGCTCAAGTATAGGCAAGCTGACAACTGTTGCTC
Organism: Protopterus annectens; assembly: GCF_019279795.1. Lineage (NCBI taxonomy): Eukaryota > Metazoa > Chordata > Ceratodontiformes > Protopteridae > Protopterus > Protopterus annectens. The sequence continues at coordinate 1,418,638,332 of NC_056746.1, read as the reverse complement.
ACTTTCACCTCCTTCTACCCAGATCCTGTAGCAAGTGAGCTACTAATTTTTATCACCTTGGTTGTAGTAAAGGGCTTGTCCCTCTATACCACTGGGTTGGAGTATGGAAGCATTTTTTTTTCACAATCCTGTGTGACCTTAGAGTGAGATTATATATGTTTGGTAGATGCAAGGTCTCATCCCCTCCTCACCACACACACACACACACACACACACACACACACACACACACACACACACACACACACACACACACACACACACACACACACACACACACACACACACACACACAGTGTATGAGTCTCACATTTTCGTTTTTGGAAGGAAAGGGAAGGGAAGGAAATTTGTTCTAAAGTATTGAACAGTGTTTTGTGTATGATCCTATCAAATGTTGAACTGAAAACTATATAAATTATATCACAACACATTTTTTCATTCATAGCTGTTATTATATTGTTATAGAGCATTATCTTACAGGTGATACTACATCTATTTTCAAAATATGCATGCTGATATGTAGTTTCAAGTCCCAACCTTTCCAATTCTGACAACAATTTATCCAATAAAACCTTCGCCATTATTTTTCCAGAAAAATAAAATAAACTCATGGGCTGTATGACTCTGGGTTTGTCAGACTTCCCTTTACCTTAAAGATAGGTATAAAAAGTGCATATCTCCAATCTTGGAGAATCTCTTCCTATTTATACAATGTGAAGAAGAGATATAATGGTACTATAAATTTATGCCAAAGAGTTCTGAAGTCATTATTACTAATTCTGTCCCCTCCCTGTGCGTTGTCTGGGTCCTTTTTGTATAGACCTTTTTCAAAATAATCTAATTTCAGTAGCTGAAGTCTAAGGTTACCTAGATGTTAGTAGGACAATTTACCACCCGTTTTTTTGTAGAAAAACTGTTCTGCGTAAGATTTTGTATATATATCTATAATCTATTATGTCTGACAATAAATTTTAGAATCTACCCACAATTTATCAATGTGTATGACTTTACACCTACCACATTTTATGTATCTATAAAATGGTTGCCTATTCTGCTCAATATCTTTATATAACTTTTCATCTAATTTTACTTCATCTTGTTTGCCATTGTCACAAGTGATACTTCAATAAAGGTGTTAAAAAGTGATTGTCCAGAATAAAAAAATCTCAATCTTGTCTCACAGGCTAGATTTATTAACGCTTACACTAAGTGTTCACAATTCATATTCAAGAACATCTCTACAACATTTTTTGTGTTTTCTAGTCACTCAGAAAGATTACACCAAGTGTCCATGTAGTCTACACCTTGTGGTAAACTTTATGAACCACCCTCAATATTTAAGGCTGCAAGAAAATCAGTAGGAAAACTAAAATTAGGAATAAGAAGGTGCGAGTTATGCTTGTGTGGTCTGTTCACTCAGAATGGTGTACACTTACTGTACACAGAGTAGTCATTAATGAATCCCATGGATGGTTTAATTTGTTTGTCCAGCTTGTTTATTTCAATTTTCAAAGTCGCAGTTGGACCTCATTTACATTTCTTATATTTGTCATCTCTCACCTTAATCAAGTATCTTGTTCTTATGGAGCTATATCCTCCCAATGTTGTGTGCCCAGATCCTGATGTTAAACATTTTTTTTTATTTATTTGCATTCAAACAATTTCTCTTTGAAAACTTGTCTCATTCTACCTGCAAATTTTCCACTGAACACATCACTCCAGTTAGCTTTACCATAGTGATTGTTTTGCTTCTGTATAATCTGTTATTAATCTTCTGTGCATTGATTTAGATTTCAGCTTTGCATAATTATCTTGCAACAATTTAACCTTTATAACCCAATGATCACTGCATATCAATGGTGATAAAAACCTTACATGAACTAACAGCAGTTTCTTTAGGAACACAAAGAATATCTGGTATGTTCAATTCCCTGGTAAGCTTTTTTACAATCTGAAGCAATTGCTGTTATCTGAATATATGTTGTAAATAATTTCATTACTAATTTTGAATCATTATTCCAGTCTGTTTCTGGCAAATTTAAGTCCCAGACACTATTATTGTTCCTTCTTGTGTCCCTTGCAAGAAATGCATGAATTCCTCTAGGTCATCAGCACTAGACTTTGGTGGTCTGCATACTCTGACATTGTTATATGCTCCAGGGTTGTCTTTATTGTCACAGTTACACAATCTACAGTATTGGTGTTATCTCTGAGCATGTAATAGTCATAGGTCTCATAGCAGTATTTAATCCTTGTCATAACACCTCCACCTGATTTTTTGATAGAATGTATGTTACAGTAAAAACATTTAAAGCCTGACAGAACTGGTTTCCAGTCATTGTTCTTTAACTGTATTTCACAAACAATAACAGCATCAGTGTTCTGGGAACATGGCAAATTTTCCAGTAAAAAAAAAAAAAAAACTTTAAAACTAATCCTTCTAGCATAAACAACCACCAGAGATCCATCAAATGTTGCTAACTATGAACTGTTAAATTTTTGACCTGCCAAAAATCGGGTCTTGTGTTTGTCAAATATTGCAAACTATCTGCTTCAAAAATTCTCTTCCCTGATCTTGAAAAGTGCACATGTGTGTGCAAAATTAGCTTGGATGCTCTACACATTTCCATTTTTAAAATGGGACACTTTTTCATGTAGGCATTTACCCAAAATATCTTTTCATTCATGGTGACCTGACCCTTCTTTCTGCATGTGATTTGTGAAATATGTCCTAATACCTGTAGAAGTTATGCTATCCAAGAGGGCTGTAATTTCCGTACTAACAATCAGAGAGTCCTTGTGGATGAGATTATTTTTACCAACATGAATAAAAACAGATGTGTGCTTTCCTACATCCTCTGTTTTTGCTGCTGGCAAGCATAACACTATTCGATGTTCATTATCTTCTCTGCAAATGTAAGTATCAGTTCCTCCGACCAAATCTGAAGAACCCGCAGTTTCTAATTCAGCAATATCTGCACTATCAATTGTTACAAAGCAATGACCTTCAGCACCATTAGTCTTATTAACCCCACTGTTTTCATTGCTTATTATATATGTAAGCATACGATTCTCAACAACTAGCTTTGTGCATCCACAGCTTGACCCATGTTGTCAACTTCTGTCTTTCTCCTCTTGTTTCTTAATGTTCTTCAATCCATCCAAGTGCAATTTTGATTTCTTCCTTTTTACCTGCGCTTTGTCTCTTTTTTCCAGCTCCTGTTTTCGAAAAATTTTATCTTTCCCCTATAATCTGTGTGCTACATAACAAAGCAGTGTCTTTCTAAGAATTATTCTCTTTGCTTTAAAGACGTTAATCAGTTTCTTTGTCTTCCTTATTTGCTGTGAACTTATTTTTTTTCTTTTCTTCTATTTCCCTGAATCCTCAAATTGCTGAATACTTGCAGCCAGAATTCCAAAGCCGTCATCTATATTATCTTGTTTAATAGGGGTTGAGTGATCTTTCCTGACAATAGAAACTTCTTTTCCTAAATGTGTTCTATTTGCACTTTGCCTAATACTTATCTCATCAGCTCAGGCATTAATAAATGTAACTACAGTTCTCCAAGCTCCATCAGCACAAGTGCAATCATCACTAGTAAGTGACTAGGCCATGGATGAGGGTAAAATAGTGCATACAGCCTACCTCGACCTGGCCAAGACATTTGACATAGTATCCCACTCAAGTATTATAAATAAACTCACAGAAATGGGTATAAATCCCTGCATCACCAGATGGTTAGCCAATTGACTCAAGGACAGAAGAAATGTAGTCAAAGTGGGTGATTCAAGTTCCAGCAAGAGGACAGTTACTAGTGGTGTGCCACAGGGCTCAATGCTCCGACCACTCTTGTATGGAATCTACTTAGAAGATGTCAGTGCCAATGTGGAAGGCCTCTAGATGACAAAGTTTGCAGATAACTGCAAGCTGGGGGTAGTCACTGAATCCCTCAGTGATGTAGATATCCTTCAGGAAGGTCTAAACCACACAAATGATTGGTATGACAACCATGGCCTGAAACTAAACATAAAGAAATGCATTGTCATACCCTTTGGAAAAGCAAATACCCTTGCTAACTACAATATTAATAACACACATCTAAGAGTAGATTCAGAGGTAAGGGATCTGGGAATCCAGGTAGATAGTAGCCTGAATTTCGACCGTCATGTATCCACAGTGGTAAGGATGTCATTCTATGTGGCACACATTATAAGGAAAGGTATGGCATCCAGATCTAGAGAAACTATAGTCCATCTGTACACAGCCCTCATTAGACCAGTAACTGAGTATAATTCACCATTTGGAATGTACTTGATCAGACACTTTCAACAGCTGGAGTGATCTCAAAGGTTCCTCAAAAAGAGTGTAAACAACATGTCTTATGTGGATAGACTGAAAGCCCTTTCTCTTTACTCTGTCTCCTATCAACTGTTAGGAAATTATCTGTGTCTGACCTATAAGGCACTCACAAATCCAGCCCTGATGGAGCTGCTGTATATTCGCAAGGCAGACAGAATGAGGGTCAAATGTTCCAGGGATTTGAAATTAGTGTGTCAAACAGAACATGCTGGAGAGACTGATACATGTCCCAGAGACTGCCACATCTTTGAAACAGGCTTCCTATTCATGTGAAACAGAGTCCTTCCCTGGCCCTCTTCAAGGACAGACTTATCCGATGGATCAAGAACCTTAAATTCACACCCAGAATGGTGCCTGTGTCCCTAATGGATGGGACAATCTCTAAAATCTGTAAAAATACCCATGGCATAGACACAAACACATGCCCTCCTCCTGCCTCTAGGGGATATATACTGGGAAAACTGGGTTATATTGGCTAGGCTTGTAAAGGCTCTCTCCTATGAACCTATAAACATATAAGTGTAGTTTTACTAATAACAATGGTAAGAAAATCATCTAACAAGTTACTTGTGCTTAAGCAATCATTAATGGTATACTCATTTAAGGAATCCATTTTCAGCTACAAACGAATAAAGAATTATAAAAAAAAGAATAATCAAAATCAGTTATGACAGAATTAAAAAAGACATTTTAAGTCAACTTCTATGAGAAAATAATCTCACAAACTGGATATAACAAAATATTAAATTAAGCACAATAATGTCATTGTTCTGACCTAATTTAACATTAGTGAAAGCCACACAAAAGTTGGATTTTCTTTAAATCTCTTGCAGCCGCACCTACTTTTAACAGCAAAGATCAATAAAATTGACACAGGATTGTTTCAGATAAGCTCTAAATTGTCTTGTTTACAGTCTTTGTGAATTTATAGCTGAATAGGCCTCTTCGGATAACTAGAATGTGCCTGTCTAAAACCTAGCCCTTTCTAACAGCAAACGGTGAAGATTCAAGGTAAAACAACAAAAATAAAAATCAAATCTTTTTGTCTACAAGCTATACCTTTCTTCTTACAAACAGTGAAAAATAGTGGCAAAAAATAAATCATAATAAATCTTCTCTTACCGGGCAGTTGGACAATCAATCACAGACCAACACAGGACTCTGACATCTGAGCAGTTTCTGCCACCAGTGATAAGCTTTGCTATTTTCTGAATTTTTTTTTCTAGTCTAATCACACTCTTAAGATTATTCTCACTGTCATTCATCAGCTCAAGTCTGGCCGCCATGTCCAACTGATGTTCTTTGTGAATGAGTGTGCAGTCACTACATCTCCACCCTCCTCATACTGAAGTGCATCACTGCTGTGGTCCTCACAATACTGCATGTGCTAGCTCTCCTGTCAGCATCTAAACTATACATAGTACAGGCTGGCTTCTGCTACAGCAGGCTTTTGCGGGGTGCCACATACCAATGGCATAAAGCATATCTTATCTGGTACCCAGCCAGATTGTCACCTTATTTACTCTATGAAAGGAGAGGAGAGGGAAAGAGAAATGTAGGAAATAGGGTATATAGCAAGCAGAGGTAAACACAGAAGAAAGCAAAAATGAAAATGTAGATAGAATGTAAGAAGAGCATAATGATTTTGAAGGGATTTACACACATTTACACACACACACACACACACACACACACATATAAATATATATATATATATATATATATATATATATATATATATATATAGATATATATATATATGTCTCTTTGGTAGCCAGCTGCATTTTCCTCTTGCACTGACAGTGAAGTAAGGATAAAAGGGATTTATCAGCCAATGGATCTATGCAATGTTGGCAAAAGGCACTCTTACAGGGAATCTGTTTATTGGTGGGTAACTATTATCGAATACTAGGGTTGTCAAAGGTGGCGTTTGTTGACATATTGATTAATCAAAGGCAGAAGTAGGATGTCCAGTTATAGAGGTAAGTAGGGTTATGTGTTTTAATGCAGAAACTTTTGGATTTATTGAAAGTTTTGGCATTGAGGGTTGGGAACGTTTGTGCGATTGTATACAGTTAGGATTAGGGGATGTTTTTTTCTAAGGTAAGGTGCAGAATTAGAATTTTGCTTAGAAGGTATTATAGTATAAGGAAACAAACCAAGACTTTAGCAGAGGTTTCATATAGATTTGCAAGTTGTACATTACCTGCTTGGAGAAATTAGATTAGATTTTACAGAGTGCAAATTTTACTTTGCTATGCATTACACTGATGTAACAAGTTTATTTCAAGTACATCATAATGCCTGAAAGAAATCTAAATTGTTGTCTGACATCTGATACTTAAAGTATTTGAACAGATATATAGGTATGAGATTTTTGTGTTTTAAGAAACAGCAAATGATAAGATTATGTAATATCAATGTTTACAAGTAATGGGAACAAGAATATAGTTATGTAACAGTCTGTTATTTAAATGGGAAAATTAATTTATATATTACAGATGTAAGGGAATTGTGAGATAGTATTAAGTGTCTTATTTTCACATGACATGTTGCATTCATCTGTCTATATGAAATGGATTTTGTATATTTGTATATTTTCCTCTAATTGCAGTTATAAGTCAGGTTGATGAAGAATACTTATTATTGAGTTTAAAACATCCTTGAATAATTCTGAAACTTAAGGAACATGAAATCAAAGTATTCTATTAGCAGAAAGAATGTTTATGCTAGTACAAGCCTCAAGGGATGAAATGTATGCAGTTTTACATTTTGGTGCTTTCCTGGAATGTTACAAAATCATAATTACATATTACCTGATAACAAGAAATGAACATGGACAGTCCTTTGTTACGATGGACTAGCCAGTTGCCTGCTCAAAAGCTTGAATAATTACAAAACATGTGTTGGTCCACTAGGTATTATTACATCATGTCTGTGTTCCCATGTCTTTCTGTAGTATATCATTGCCTCAAAACAGTGCTTATCCTTGAATGTTGTAACTGATCCAGAATTTTGTATGATAACATGCACAGGTAGTCCGTAGCAGCAGTACTTAAAGTAAGTCAGACACTTACAGCTCTGTCTGGGGCCACAGAACTACAATTTCTGTATGACAGAGGCCAAAAATGGTTCACAGTGTCACTGTACTGCGCTGAGATTTAGGTCAACAGTGTCCTACACATTAGCTGTTCACTGAAAAAAAGAGTAAGGTAAAAACCAATGTGCCTGTGCTGATAGTATGGTTCAATACAATGAGTGATTGCAACCTCTACCAGCATATATATATCTATATATATATATATATATATATATATATATATATATATATCTATATATATATATATATATATATATATATATATATATATATATATATGTATCTATATATCTAGATAAATATGTGTGTGTGTGTGTATATATATATATATATATATATATATATATATATATATATATATATATATATTTATACATAGGTAGATAGATATATATATAGACAGATATATAGATATATATGGATGTACTTTGGAAGCTTGAACTGCATATGGTCAAGACCATAACATCAAAGTTTTGAAAGTTTGAAACTTCAATAAAAAAAAAATAGAAACACATTTTTTTTTGTTTTTACCTTTCTGCGGGGGGGGGGGGCAAACCCCCTGTACCCCCTACACCCCCTGCTAATGAAATATACCAGCTCTGAGATCGCACTACAGTGAAGAGAATGGTAAATTTCTCATTCCACACTGCAAGCCGATCTCCATTTAAAACATTCAAAGTTTCAAAACTTCAATCTTATGGCCTCAACCATATATAGTTCAAAGTTTTGAAACTTCAAGCTTCCAAAGTAGACCCATATATGTGTGTGTATGTGTACATATATATATATATATATATATATATATATATATATATATATATATATATATATATATATATATATATATATATATATATATATATACACATATATCTATATATTCTCGGCTGGAGTGCGGGGAGTGCCTTCTGTGTGGAGTCTGCATGTCCTCCCCGCGGTTTGGTGGGCGTTTGAAAGACATGCGTAAATGGGCGTGCCTTTGCTGAAGGTTGAACGTCGAGCTGGCACCTCGGCGTTCGTGAAAATCTACTACCAATCATTAGCGGACCGGAGTTCCGCTGTGGTGAGGACATGCAGACTCCACACAGAAGGCACTCCCCGCACTCCAGCCGAGAATATATAGATATATGTGTATATATATACATATATATATATATATATATATATATATATATATATATATATATAGATATATATATATATACATATATATATATATATATATATACATATACAGGCTATGCCATCACCATCCTGCCTGACTAACACATACATGGGGAGACCTGTTATATGATTGTACAGGGAAACCCTTTCCATAGTGCCCTCCAACAACTGTTACCTAAGGTACGCCAGTGAGCATCTTGCCCACTCTTCTCCCATTCAATGTTATAGAATTCTGTGTGTTACCTACAACAGCAGCATACATGCACATGTGTGTCCTTATCACTTGTGCTCATACAATAACTCTTATGTCTACTGAATTCCTATCCACACTACAGCTATGTATTGAGGTGAATCCCTAAGGTGGCCTAATGTTTATCATTGACTGCCTACTGTACCTGGACAGGTGTGCTCTACAATATTTCCTTCTCTTGTAAGTGTACTAATTGCCAACACTGGGGAAGAAGGCAGAGGTTATATAAATTCATCTCAGCCAAAAATTATATCCTGTAACAGGATAGGACCCTTTACACAGCATCTGTTGGGGAAGGGAATTTACCAGCAGCAATGGGACCTTGTGTGGGATATAGTCATCAGTGACATCAGTACAGTGTTTGGGCAAAATTGCATGTCATTACCAGCTCAGAAGAATGTCAATGACATGATAAACAGGTCCTCCAAAAAGGCATGCAGTCAGGCAGTGGATGGGGGCTTGGGAATAGGGGACCAATTCTGAGTGCAAGTCTCACAGGGGATGGGGCATTGTCTGTATCCCAGCATAGAGATGTGGGCATGAGTATAACCAGGAGGACTGGACAGAGCCTCTGGTAGTGGTCAAATCTCACTTATCTCCCAGGGAGAACAACTGGTTTAGTATCTGTATCATACTACACATACAGTCAGTAAGGAATGCATAGCCATTAACACATATGTTAAACCTACACTAGGTGTTCAGAAACAGAGGAATACCAGCACAAGTAGCTGTATGTTGTGGATCTGAAAGCTTCCCCCCAGCATTTGCATGTCCACCAATGCACCTCACATATTACAAGGGGAGATATAACCACTCTGTTGTGTCCTGGACTGTGTTTTCCCACGCCAGACTACTGCTGCATTAATAGCTGTGGATGCTATAGCAGGACATCAGGCTGAGAGCAGCACCTACACAGGGTCTGCTGATGATACAGAGGCATACATTGAATCCATTAGTATTAATGCTCTCACTCTCTTACATCCAGAATCAGGGACATAGTCAAATATGATCAGGGAGCAAGGTCCCAAATCAAGGATGATTTTTAAATACTACTAGCACAACTGTTTTAATAATACTGAAATAATAAGGTAACTTTAATTAGGATGCATTTCCAAAGGTAAAAGATGTCTGCATTAATGATTAACATTTCCTGCTAAAAAAAAAATCACTTATCTTAAGAGGGATGGAGCAAAAGTTGGAGTCAAAATGAAATTAACCCTTGAAAATAAGGGAGTTTTGAGAGGCATTACTAGTATAGGAGGTCCACAAATTACCATGGATATAGTCTGTGGGATACACATGTCTTGCAGTAGTCTTATAACATCTGCATCAACTCAGATTCCGTCTGCCAGCTATCAGTCCATGAGTTGGTGGTATATTATCTTGTGCTTTACTGTTTCTGTTTGTGCCACATGAGGTTGCATCACACTCTGCGTGGAGGTTAGGACCATTTAATGACATTAACTGCTGCTGTTGCTCCAAGCGTGTTCAGCAGCTGCAATGCAACAAATCATGTTAGGCCTTTTGTTACTCATTAGACTGTGTCAGTATCTGTATGTCATTATATAATCGCTTTTCATACCCTGATTCCCTCACATTTTCACTCGTTGGCTTTTTGACATTACTTGTTCCAGGACTCACTGTCAGGCTTGATTACTCCACAGTAGGCACAAAGCACTGTGTACAATTTTAACTACGAATTCCAGACATAACATCAACACCACTTCTTCCACAAGGATTAGCCTTCGATATGATAGCAACCAGTTCATATGAAAACAATGATGGCTATATATGCATAGTTAACAGTAAAAAGAACACTCAGTTATTTCTGAAATGTTATATCTTACAGTGCAGGTGTCAATGGCAGTTTTCTTCTGCATCATTGAAGATTATAGCTGACACCATAAAATAGTTTGCATATTACTTATGTTTACTACTAATAAATGAAAATCTGGAAATACTGCAATTTTTCCTAAAGATGAACAAACAACTTGCAAGAAATCCAGTGTGGTGTATTACATATTCACAGCAGTAGTGTATTTTTCCATTACACACCATGACATTTCATACTATGCCCCTTGATAACATGTTACACGCTAAGTCATGAAAACATTTAACATAAATATGTATTAATATACTCAGCAAGTGACAAACAATAGTTAATATCTCAACTGGTGTGCATCCTAGAAAAACATCTTAGCATCATTTTGTTTCTCAAAACATGCTCTTTCAATTTCTGCATATCAATGTTTGGGAAGTTAATTGATTAAAATAATAAGCTCCAAACAATGTTGTGTCAACATAAGCAACTACAGATGTGAAGTAGGAATGATCCAAAAGGCAAAAGCAGAACAAATAGACAATTTACAGCTTACAAGTATCAGGTTGTTCATAAATAAGCTTGACAACTCACAAGCTGTCATTAAGCAATCAGCACTGTGATCGCCTGTAGACAGCAAGGTGGGGTACCAAATAGGTGTTCTTGTTATGGTACCAAATTCCTTTGTTACACCTCTCATGGCTGGGCTCCATAACAATGCAGCCAGTTTCAGTAAAGGACAGTTTCTTCATCTTGCTTCCTGGGCAGAGAAGTTCCCTTATTCTGCACTCTATAAATAGCAGAACAACCAGCGGTAGCGTTGTTGCCTCACAGCAAGAGGTTCTCCCGTTTGATTCTTGGCTGGAGTGCGGGGAGTGCCTTCTGTGTGGAGTCTGCATGTCCTCCCCGCAGTTGGGTGGGCGTTCGAAAGACATGCGTAAATGGGCGTGCCTTCGTTGAAGGTTGAACGTCGAGCTGTCACCTCGGCGTTCATGAAAATCTACTGCCAATCATTAGTGGACCGGAGTTCCGCTGTGGCGACCCCTAAACGGGAAAAGCCAAAAGACAACAACAACAACATAGATAGTAGAACAAGGAAACTTCATTATAGGGGATGATGTTTCTTAAGATTGCTGTAAGTCTGGTTTCAAACTCTGTGCAATACCTTGGACAAACAACTCAAACTTTAGTTTCTATACAGTGCAGAATAAAAAAAAAATCCCCTGTGTACTCTTGGGGATAGGACTGCTATGACCCTGGAAACTCTTAAGAGCAGTGTTGAGACCCAACAACGATCAATGACTGCTGCTATTGCAAGACTTGGGACCTGTAGAGTGTGCAGCATTCAAAGACAGCACATTGTCTGCATTAAGTCTGAAGGAGAAACAAAATAGGAAAACAATAACTGTAGATTTATATAGGAGCATACAAAAAGTCACAATGCTGGGATGGGATATGAAAACAGGGACTGTGTCTGTACTGAACCAATCTCAGTGTTCAGTAGAAGAAGTACAACTGAAGCTCACAGTTATAATTACTTTGGTGGCCCACTCTTACTGGTTGTCTACAGCAAATACACCTTCAAGGTCTGAAAAGGGGGGGGGGGGTTACAGTCAAAAAAGGATACCTTGCTGTCTTTTTCTAGATACTTCTGATTATTTGTAATATATATATATATATATATATATATATATATATATATATATATATATGTGTATATATAAAAGCTAAAAGATGAATGACTTTAAGTCTTTTTTCTTTAAAGGGCAGCAGACTAATCCTATAGAACTATTAACAGAAAGAATGAGGAAAAAGTTCTTTACAGGCCACTAGTGGACACAGTACAGAGCACAGCTTTTGCAGGGCACTACTGGACACAACACAGAGCATGGCTGTTACAGGCCACTAGTGTGCACAGTACAGAGCATGGCTGTTACAGGCCACTACTGGACACAGTACAGAGCATGGCTGTTACAGGCCACTATTGCACACATTACAGAGCATGGCTGATACAGACCACTAGTGCACAAAGTACAGAGCATTGCTGTTACAGTCCACTAGTGAGCACAGTACAGAACATGGCTGTTACAGGCCAATAGTGCACACAGTACAGAGCATTGTCAGTAGAATAATCTGTCTCTAATCCTGTTTTAATCCACAGCGGACAACACACCCATTTAGCTTTAATAGTAACAAAGAAGCACTGTGTATACTTAATAAAGAACTGTAGATAGATTGTTTTCTGGTAGCCAATTTGCAACCATGCCCTCTATAGTAGTACACGAGTAAACTCAGAGAATACAGACTTTGTAAATGGACATCATTATGAGTCAGCACTAAAATGCTAAATTATCAGGCCAAACCTAATCAAATGCAGCTGATTCATAGTTTAGTAATGTTTAGCTTGGTGCCTCATGCAGAATCATTGTTGAGAGTAGAGCAAAATTCCTGTTAGGTCATTAAGACTTGCAGTCTTACCAAGCTAAGGAAAAGGGACCAGAAGCAAGAAAAAAAATGCATAAAATGGAAACATGTTTATGGAGCTCTTAGCTAAAGAAAAATATAGAGAAAACTGTCATCCAAATTCAGACTTCAATGATAAGACTGACCTGCATGTACTTTATGCTATAAATCAATCAGGGCATTATTTATTTATTTATTTTTAGTTGACATTTAATTACCAGAAAAGCCCGACTAGATAAAAGCCCATTTTTAGTGGAGGCCCGGAGAGAAAAACTGCGAATTATTACAAAACATTTTAAGAACAATAATTTTACAATGTTCAAAAATAAAGGACATACATCTGGAGCATTTTTCCCTGGGCCTCTGCTGAAAATTGACTCGTTCCAAGTCGGACTTTCCTGGTTAACAAATGTTAACTAAATAAATAAAAAATTTGTACTTTAAATAATTATAACAAATTAGACATAATATAAAAACAGTAGTTAAAGATTGACACAAGGTATATGACAATCATTTAATACAAATAGAAACTTTAGACAGTTTGTAGAGAAAGTAAAGTTAATTTAGTCTAATACAAATAGGAATTGCAGTATGAGGTGAGGTGAAAAACAGGTTTATGCTATATTTAGAGAGAAAGTCAGGGAAGAGAATTAAATAGCAGTAAGGAAGTAAGTGAAGAAGGGAGAGTAAGGAAGTATAAGGCATGAAAAGGCAATTGTTCACATTTAGGGATATAGTTTATCCTGGATTTGAACAAGAACAGAGCCAAATTTTAGCTATGAAGTCTTTCAGAGTGGTTTTGAAAGATGGGAGGGAGGGTATGGACCTGATGGATACAAGTTAGGAGTTCTAGGCCTTGGCAACCTTTTACAAGTACAGATAGTGCCCAGCAGATTTGCTAGGTTTGTACATAGACTGACTGGGAATTTAATTATGTAGAATGTTTTTTCATGCTGGACAGGCAGATGGAGGCTGGATAATTTTATGGTGGTAAGAAGCCATGTATATGTTAGCTGATGTGGCAGTTCTAACCAATTTAGGCCTTTCATTGCTATACATTGGGAGGTTCTGAAAAGGGCATGGCCTGCAAATTTAGTAACTTTGTTATAGCATTGTTTAAGTTTAATTTTTTTTGAAGCCTGGAGTTTAGTAATAAGGGGAGCACCCTAAAGAAGAGTGGGGAGGAGACAAGTAGTGGCAAGTGTAGTTTTAGTTGCATCAGTGAGAAGGGTTTTGGCTATGTAAAGCATCCATAGTTTTTAATGAGTTTTTCTTACACAATTTTGAATATGCAGGTCAAATGTCAGATTATCATCCACTGTCAAACCTAAAAGTTTGCCATGAGAAGTGACTTCAATGGTTGTATTATCGAGAAAAGATTTTAAATTTTGTTCTTCATGAGAAAGACATTTGGAGAAAAAAAGTAGTGTTTGTCAAGTGGTAAATAAAGTTTTAACTTGTCTAGTTCAGTTTTCCAGTGCCAAACTCTACAATCACTTTCTACACTGAGGATCACTGCTGCAATTTTTGTTGCTGGCAGTGATTTGCTATTTTGGGCATTTCTATTTTCTCCATGCTTGCATGACTGTGTGGTATGTTGTGCATCTATCTATCTATCTATCTATCTATCTATCTATCTATCTATCTATCTGTCTATCTATATCAGTGTGTATAGTTGAATTTGTTTACAGTGGATTGCAGTCTTGCAAATCTAGTTGTTTTCTCTCATACCCAGGAATAAGGATTTCAAGAAAATACAAGTTCTTTGCAAATTTAATCTTCAGTTTCTCAAAGTCAGCCTCCTAAATAGCTCTAGCTTTTTGGCAATTGCAAAATTTGTGCAATAATTTAGAACACAATAAAAGGTATTACTGAAGGAAGAGCAGGAAGATTAATCACGTTATAGAAACATGGAGAATGGAAAAGAAAGATAGAATGAATGTCAATGTGGAAAAGTACAGGACAATGGAAAGTATGGGAGGATAGCAGCAGACTTAGAGGTAAACCGGCCTGGTTAATCTTACCAGGTGTTACAGGGAGAGGAGGTGAGCAATTCAGACCTCACGTATGAGAAGCAGTGGGCAATACAGTTAGAATGCAGAGCTGTGGGTAGGAGAAATCACTGAGCTGCTAGACCAATTAACATGACAGTGTAACCAGATAGATGCCCACTGAAAGTCCAGGGAATGTGACTGTGATCTTCAGAATAGTGAGAATGTAATTATGAACAGGGGAAATACAAAATAATTCCAATGTTTCAGTACCTTGGAGTCTTCCTTTTCCTTCAAGTTCAGCAGTTCCAGAGCTTGTATATATAAGCAGTGGGGGGGGGGGGGTGCAGCAAGCACTTAAAAATTGTAACAGTAAGTTTTGTAATTCATTTTGTAGCCTAAATTTCATCAAAGTTTTCAAAGCATTGGGACTCACATTTCTGACAGGAAGCCCAACTGGCCTCAGCAGGACACTATCCATTTCCAGGACTCATTCAATGTGATGGAAAGAGCATGCTGCTGTTGCTGCTGCTGCTGCTGATGATGATATCTTTGTATGAAAACAGAATCAGACAACGTTAGCCATAAAGTTTGCTTTGTTTGGAAGAGTTGCAAGAGTCACCTTAACTTGAGCGAGAAAGTTTGGGCAAACCAGTCATTCTTTAATATATTTAAAACTGTAGGATTTTGAAGTGCCCTGAGTTGTCCTGAGATTATAGTACATCCTGCTCAGTAAGAGGAACATTACACGATTAATGCTGAGTGACCTCTTTAAAGATCAATGAAAGATTATGTTAAGTCAAACTGGAACCTGCTCACTATAAACTTGTATAAATTTCTTGTCTGAGGTATGGTGTATTTTTATCAGTTATAAAAGACATCTTAGAACTTCAGTCATGAAGAATTCTGCTCAGGAGTTGTGTTTAGTAGAAAGACTTTGCTGATACTGCAGTTCTGAAGAAATCTTCTCAGGACTTGTGTGTTATAGAACACTACTGCCCAATTTCTAATCACCCCTGGGGATGTGTTAGAGAAACAGCTATGTAAGCAGTATGAATCTATTTCAGATTCTCTTGGACTCAGATATCCATCTTATTTCAGTTGCTGAGCTCACTACAGAAATGAATGAAAATAAGAAACCTGCAGGCCACAGAGACTCCAACAGGTACAACAGCCAGTAAATGTGCAGTAAAATGCAAAACAGTACAAATACGGTGCATTAGCAAATTTATTTATTAAATATAAACTTCTTCAGATAAAACCACATTGTTTGAACTCCATTTAAATAGTAGCAGGAAAAAGGTCACATGGTAAAAAAAAAATCCCATGATAAAAAAAAAAAATCACATGATAGAAATCACATGATCACCTGGTTGCCAAGCTCTAGGCAAAGCAAAAAAATTTAAAGCGAAAAAGCACATTACAGCCAAATAAGACAGATAAACAACTTTAAATACTTCTTAAATGAGATTTAAATAACATTTAAATAGAACTAGCTCTCTAAAGCCTTCTGTTTTAATAAACAGGCAATAGATGTAAAACCATTAATCCACGGCCAGCTACCAGTATTTAATTGCAGTTGCCAATACAATTCATGTTTTTCTAAAAGTAGTTGCCAGGGACCACAATGCAGATCCATTGGTATCCTCTCTATAACCACAAACCTAATGATATGCCCAGGAAAGGTGCTAGTGTGTCTAGCTAAAGCATTGCTTTCTTTGTTGTGCTTAATATCATTTTTACGTTCCCATATATGATCTTTAAAACAGCGTTCAGTTTTGCCTGTATAACAGGCTGAACAACAGTCACACAAAGCAGCATAAACAACACCCTTGCTAAGGCAGTTACACTCTTCTTTCATCTTAAACTTAAAACCATTAATAGTAAATTGCTTACAGAAAAGAATAAATTTGAAAATAGAACAGATCCCACACTAAGACATCTTAAAATTTGCAAGATAGTTTTTCCTGCTATGAGTCCCAAAATGCTCAACCAAGTGCTTAAAAGTCTGTCCTTTCCTGAAGATAATGAGTTTTTTCACTCACTTTACAAGCAGTCTGGCTATCAATCTACAAAATAGCCCAATTTTTATAAAGAATATCTCAAATCAGGTTACTGTCCATGTTGTACTGGGTAATAAATGAACTGACCAAAACTGCAACAGTCCTGCAAGCATTGTGTGAAGGGCCAGTACAGGAATTAATGTTGTTATACAAAATTATGCTCTGGTCCATCAAGTCCACAGTAGTATCAGGAGTATTGACGGGTTCCAGAGGGTGGGCATGCTGTAAAATGGGTTCAAAATGGCCACACTCTATTTTATTAATCACCTCATGCATCAGTGAATCAACAAATCTAATGGGATATTATCTTGCTAAAAACATAAATTTAATGTGTTCACATTCATCCAAGAAAAAATCAAAGTTAGAAACCAGATGTGCAGCTCTACCAAACTGACTCTTAACAACAGCATGTTTCTGGTGATGGGGTGGGAGTTGGTATAATGCAGGTACATGTTTGAAAAAGTAGATTTCCTGTAAATTTTCCTTTCATGTTTTTTTGTTGATGAAATCATTATAAATCCAAATGTCCAAAAAAGTAATATTGTCATTATCTGCCACATAAGAAATTTTAAGGAATTCAGTGGTCTGATTAATATAGATGAGAAATTCATAAAGTAAGTTGCTGTCATCATCAAAAACAATAAAGATATTATCCAGGAAATGCAGAAAGAGTTTACAAGACTTCATAAAATCAAATGCAAACAAGTGGGTGTATTCCCACTTGGTCATGACAACATTTGTGAACAACCCCTTGCAGGCAGAACCCATAGCGACACCTGAACATTGAAGAAAGCATTCTTTGTCAAAAATCAAATAGTTTTTTAACACAGTTTCTAAAAGTGTTTCAAAAGTGTTTATTCTTTCTTCCATTAACCCCTTATCAAATAAACAAAACCCGAAACCACTGAATTCCCAAGTCATAAGGAATAACTGTATAAAGGTCTTTTACATCCATAATGACAAAGATGTAACTGTCACTGTACTCTACTTTAATTTTTTCTAAAAAGTGCCATGAATCTTTACAGATATGTTCCTCACTCAGACCAAGATATTTCAGTTTCTCATCAAGAAATTTAGCAAATGGGTTGGTGATGGAGTCCCTTGCTTCAGCAATTGATCTCATCAGAGGTGAAATGACACTCTTATGAATTTTTGGAAGTCCAAAAATAGTTGGTATTCTGAATGACACTAAACTCAAATAGTTAAACTCATGTAAATCAATTTTCAGTCAATGAACAGATTATTTAATATCTCTCTCACTGTTTTATATGTTGTATTAAGTTCATTGAGTGAGACCTGAACATAAGTATCTCCTAAAAGCATCTCATGCATTTGGCTGAAATACTGCAGGTTTTCTGTCACCACCAACCCACCTCCTTTGCTTGGTTTCATAAATCTTAAATTTTGTTAGCTTAGTTTGTGAAGCAACTGAATCTCAGTAGATGTTAAATTATTATTGTCTCCAAAATGTCTCTTACTGGTGGGAAGAGCACTGAAGGCTTTAGAGAGGTAGTTTTATTTAAATGTTATTTAAATCTCATTTATGAAGTATTTAAAGTTTTTTTATCTGTCTTATTTGGTTGTTTAAAATGAGTTTTCTCAATTTAAATTTTTTGCTTTCCCTAGAGCTCGGCAACCAGGTGATCATGTGAGCAACCAGATGATCATGTGGTATCTATCATGTGATTTTTTACTATGTGACATTTTACCTACTATTTAAATAGAGTTCAATCAATGTGGTTTTATCTGAAGAAATTTATATTTAATAAATGAAAGCACTAATCCATTGTTTTTCTGCTGTTTTGAATTTCACTGCATGTTTACTGGCTGTAGTACCTGTCAAAGCCTCTGTGGCCTGTGGGTTTCTTATTTTTATTGTTTTTTTACTTTTTGGTTTCACTGCAGAAATGAGACTGCTGTCACATGAGTGTTTGGTGTTTTTTACAGGAAAGGAAACAAATTATTTAGTACTGACCTCTCTTCATCATTAGCTGCACTTGATAAGGCTGACCATCTGATCCTTTGTGAGTATATATGGACATACAGGGGATTTTCTAGCACTGATACTGAGAAGTTTATCTTCTACCTTTTTGGGCATACTGAGAAATAGCTTCAGAGATCCGATTCCTCTACTTATTCTCTTGGTTGCAGAATCACTCATGGCTTTATATTTCTATTGAAATATTTGCATCCTGTCACTTGATAACTTTTCAAAGGAAATGTTTGAAATACAACTGCTTTGCTGACAGCATTCAGCTATACCTCTCACTTTGCCAAAAGTTTGTGGCCTACATGGTTCTCAACCAGGACTTCTCATCTTCTTGAAACTGATTCCATTCAAAACTGCTCTTACAGGCTTCCCTGTCCCCTTATAAGTACCCACAGCCCCTGTCTTTGATTCCCAAATTCTATGGAAGTCACATCCTGTAGTTTCTGGCCAAGACGAATAACAAATTCATAGTTTCACTGTTACTAGGCTAATGACCCGGGGGGGGGGCTTTCTAAATAATGAGGTCCTGTATCCAAATAGGACATGGGCAAGCACTTATAAGCTACCTTTGTCCATACTAGACATGGGTGCCAGGCCTGGTGTAAAGTTTCTATTCCCCATCCACTGGTCTAGGTTGCACTTAAACTGGGTAATAGACAAACTCAGCTTCACATGGATGGGAAAACTGTTCCATAGGAGGGGCAGTATCTGGGACACATATCTGTCTCCTCAGCAAGTTCTGTTTATGTCACAGGCAAAATTCAGGTCCCTAGACCTTGCATTTATGGCACTGTTTGACTTATGAATATGTAGAAGATTCATAAGTGTGGGATTTGCAGATGCCTTGTAAGCCAGGCTTAGATCACTCATCAGCAATCTATAGGAGACTGAGTAGAGGGAAAGAGCTTTAAGGAGCTCTGCATAAGGCAGGTTTGTTGCATCTTGTATTCTTTTTGTAAGAAACCTCTGAGGTCAATCTAGTTGCTGCATATGAATGATCAGGTACATACCAAAGGAAGCATTGTACTCTATGATTGGTCTGATAAGGGTGGAGTACAGTGGGATAATGACCTCTTTGGACCTCGATGCCATGCCCTTATTTATAACGTGCACAACATAAAAGGATTTCCTCACCACTGTGACTATGTAGTGTTCAAAGATAAGGTTACAATCTACGTGTGTACCCAGATCCCAGACCACTGGGTTGACTCCTGGGGTGTATTATCAACATGGTAATTAGCTAGATGGTTGACTTCCCAAAGGATGCAATTATGCATTCCATAGCATTGAGTTTAAGACCATGGCTTTGGCACCATTTTTTAGTCAGAGATAGACCTTCTTAAAAAATGCGAGTGTCTGCAGAGGACACAATGATAACCCCCAGCTTGCAATCATCTGCAGTCAACAATCTTCAGCATTTGATTCCATTTCAGAGAAACAGATGTCAAAAAGGAGTGGGCCCAATATAGAGCTCTGGGGACTCCACTAGTGACTGCCCTCTTGGTAGGGGTGGCCTCACCTATTTTGACCTCCTGGGTCCTATCAGTGAGCCAGTTGGCTATCCATTGGGTGATTAAAGTGTTTATACCTAAATTAGTGAGATTGTCTATAATGCCAGAGTGGGGTATTGTATCAAACGCCTTGGCCAGGTAAAGGTAAGCTGTGTGTAAAATCTTACTTTCATCCAGTCCTTTGGTGACCCTCTCAAAAAAGTCCACCAGATTTAATAGGCATGACCTTTCTTTAACAAGACCAAACTGTGATGGGTCCACTGTTTTCAGGTTATCTATGTCCTCATTTATTATGTCCGTGATGATTCTTTTCATGGCCTTATATATAAGGCAGGTAAGACTTATTGGCCTGTAGTTACATGGATCAGTGGTTGGACCTCCTTTGTGCAGGGGAATGACTGTAGCTATCTTCAGTTCCTTGAACAGAAAACTTGACTGAAGGCTCCAGCTATAAACTGATTCAGGTGAACCAGAGAGGTCATGTTTCATGGTATTTATTAAACATCCCATGATGTTATTGGGGCCCATCGATGCAGTGATTTTGGCCTTGGAAAGTGCATTGATGACCTGTTCCATAGTAATGGTTGGGGTGATTGTGTTATGTGCTGAACCTGTAAGCCAAAAGTTTGGCAATAATCTCCAGTTCATGGGTGATGCCATTTACAGTTAATTCTGTTCATTGTTGTGTATTTCCTTTGAAGTTACAGACATAGCTGTAGAAAGCTTTATGGTTGTCCTTTGAATGAGAAGCTATTTTTTCTTCAAATTTAGTCTTTGAAGTATTGATTAACCCTCTTAGCTGCCTGTTTAGATTGATCAAGGGCTCTTAGTATGTATGTTTTTGTTTCTGCTAAACTTGGCCAAGATTTTTTTTCCTTCTGTTACATAACTGATCAATATTGTGATTCCACCAGGGCAACTTGTGTTTTGAGTTTGTCTTGTTCATAATAACATGGGCACAGCTCACTCTACACGGCTATCAATATGGCTGTATAGAGATTTTGTAAATAGCTCAGTATAGTCTATGGTGTTTACTGGGTTTGGAGGTGCTTGGAATTTAGCCAAGGTGTTGCTTAATAGAGAAAGGTTAGTCTTGGAGCAGTTCCTAAATGTTTTTGGTTTCACTGGATCCTAGATTTAATTTTTATTTCAAGTAATACAGCATTATGGTCAGATATAACATTAGGTGAGGGACATCAATCCTCCATGTTCATGAGTACAAGGTCAGCAATGTTTGTACCCCTGGTAGGAGAATGCACCAACTGTTGCAGGATGTTTGTATTAACAACATATAGGAATTGCTGGACTTGTGCATGAGAAGTGGTGTAGGATTCCCAATCTATAGAGGAGTAGTTGAGAACTCCCATGAATACTGTACTGGGTTGAACAGTGAGGGACTCTATTACATTGTGATAGGTAGTGTGGGTTTCTTGTGACATGGACGGGAACCTATAGGTTGCATGAATATGGTTTGACACCCTGTTTATGGTGAGTTGCACATGTATGAGTTTCAGTGGGTCATACACTTTAACTAGTCTGAATGTGAGGTTGTTTTTAATATAGACTGAGACTGCTCCATCTTTATTTCCCTCATGTGCTGCAGGTGGTCTAAAGGTGTGAAAAGCATTATGACCTTGCACTACTGGGGTACTCTTAGTGACTTTCAACAAAGTTTCCATTACTAGACAGATGTCTACACTCTCCAGGAAGAGGAAAGCTTGCAGGGAGTGGAGTTCCTTGTTACAACTTCTAGTATTGAGCAATACCACCTTCAGATATTCCTTCATAGGTTTGGTAAAGTTGGTAGGTTTATCAGTTTGGCATTGCCTAAAAAAAGCCACTATGGGGGTGGAAAAGGTCTTTGCCAATATCCAAAAAACAAGATGGGATAAATACCATACCTTCCAAACACTTAGAGCAAAACATCTGGACAAAGTCTAAAATGATGGGGGAACAAATAGGGAGAGATTTTAAATATTGCTCTTACAAACTTAGATAGTTGATAAAATAATAAGTTTTGCATCAGCATGAATTTTCTGAAGGATGTGGACTCTTAAACTCAAATGTATGTCATCGTGTAATGACCTCAATCCTCAGTTATTTGCCAGAAAGGAACAGATTTTAGGAGGAACGCACCAAAAATATGAGGCAAAAATCTGGACATTCTGCGAAAATCTGTACAGTTGAGAGGTATGATAAGTACAGACCATCCCTGGCAAAGCAGCGTGGTATGTCAGTTATGTCCTTCCAGGCTGTCAACTATTGTACCCAACTGGACTGACACCAGAAGCTAAGCCAGTTATTAAAAGTCAATCATTTTCTGTTGGTAACATGGCATCATCCTTGGAGAAGGTAGTATGCTGCTCAGTGCTAGGCTCATACCTGCCTGAGACACATAATCAGCAAGCTCATTCACGTCTCTCTTTATATAGTCTATGGAGGTATTCTCAGGTCATTAACACCACATGGGCTATGACAGAGTCATACTGGTACTTGTGATTCAATGACCTGAGTGCATGTGTAACTTGATGGATCCTAGCCCCAGAAAGACAGCTAACCATAACTCTCTCCTTACTCAGTCTTGTGAGGGGGGGGCATCAGTGTGCCTCACTATGGAGTCACCAATGAACAGGAAATTTGGCTTTGTGCTGGTTTGCTTAAGGGCTTACAAGTGGAGCCAGGGTTACTATGTGAAGTTGCTGCTGGTGTTTCAACAGAGTGTTTATGTGATGGCTGAGGACTCTTTCTTTGATTATACTGTGCAGGAGTTCTTAGTGTTTTAGGAAGGTTACCTCTAAATGCCTGAGCATAATTAGTTTTATGTATAAGGTCTTTACCCAGTGCAGCAGACGTGGCAGATGTGTTACTGACAACCTCTATAATATTAGTTTTGGTTGTAGGAGTGAGTTTTGCCTCCAGCATTAAAGTGTATTTACACCTTTTGTATACTTTATCTGTTTTAAGAATAAGTGGGTTGTCATTGTACATGAGGCAATTCCTAGAATGACTCAAAATGCCCATCTCAACCAGACAGGCCACAGAGAGGTTTGGGAAGTGTGTACCCGTGGCTACTGATCTACTAGGGAGGAGTGAGAGAAATTTAAATAAGACAAGGAACTTGAAGAGCAATGCTCAGCTATGAGAAAACTAGATGGTCTAGTAGTTAAAATAAAAAATTTACTGATCCACTGACATTCCCAGGCCAAGTGTCTACTATTGCAACACCTGGACAAAGACAAAAATAATGGGGAAACAAAGCCCCCAAAACAGGGACACATTTTAATATTGCTCTTATAAACTTAGAAAACTACTAGAATAAAAGATCTTGTATTACCATACATTTTCTGAGGGATATGAAATCTGAAACTCAAATGCATGGTATTATTTATTGAATTCCATCCTCATCAATCTACCAGAAAAATCCTGAAAGCCACAAATTTTATGAGTAACAGACCAAATAAGACATATATCTGGACATTCTGCAAAATTCTGGACAATTGAGAGGTATGTGTGATCCTTAGGTTTCAATGGCTGCCGATCTCTACTTCTTAGCTCATATTCGGCCCTCAACGTCTAGCCACATCAGACTTATCTTGTGTTCTATGTATTCCCTCTTTGTCGCCTGAGTACAGGATCAACTTTATTGTTTTAGTAATGGTGTTTAGAAACATAAATAATCTGAGGCCCTCCTGATTAAAAAAAAGCTTTATTTGCTTTATGAGATCTTCCACTTATCTGCATCAGGGCTGTTGTTAATCTCATATATTCAGTCTTGATTTATGTGGGCTCAAGTCTTTTTTCACATTTTTTTATATTGAGTTCGGTGGGATTCCTACCATGACATATTCATAAAGTGTATTTCTGAGTCTAGACTTAGGCAGTTTCTAAAGACACGCCTCCTCCACAAGTTTTTGGGGATCCTTTTAAATATCAAGTATCCTAAATTATTAATTTTGGCTGAACCTATTTATTTGCTGTCGTTATTTATTGATTTTTTTTTTATTTTTTACTTTGTAATGTGTGTCACAGAAACAGAAATCAACACTGACTGATAGAAGAAGAAATACAATGTCTAATAAAATCCCTGTTTCATGCTATAGCACTGCATCTTGTACATTACTCAGGATTCTAGATCACTGTAAGTATGCAACATGTACAATTTGACTAATGATACTACCATAATACTCCAATTCTGTTAAATACTAAAATGGATACAATAATTACTCTAAACAATGCCACGCATTGTAATTACTGGTATATGGATAATGTACACTGTACATTAAACTCATATGCATCCAGTCTGCATAGCAACATTGTCAGTGTACTGCATGTGATCAAACCCAGTAAGGTAAAACAGACAGGCACACTGCAAATCCAGTTGTATGAATGTGCATTAAGTAAATCATATACACTTAGTGTGTACAACAGCAAAAAGTGTAGTAAACTGCACAAAGTAGAGGACAATAAGGAATATGGGCATTGATAGGTCTACACAATGCAGGCGAAAAAAAGGAAGACGGAAACTAAGAATTAAAGTGCAATTAGTATTAATAAAACGGTATCATAAATATTTGATATAGGGATTTAAGCTCTTCTGCAACATCAAAAGAGCATTTAAGAAGGACATGCATATCTCATAGAGGATACTCTTGTTCTGGTACAGAATCCCCAGCCACATAAATCAAAGTTCATCCCTGTCCATATTCAAGTGCAACTTGGATCTACGGATGATAAACAGAAAACTTACTCCAGGACTGTACCCTGTACTACTAAATGAATGAGGCAGCTCCTAGATGCATTGTCTCATGCATAGATCCCCTCAAATTATCTATGGTATGATCCCAGATGTTCATATTAGGGGTAATATGTAATTATCAACCACTGGATAGGTAAAGCCAATCCCTAACCAAATGGGATAGGTTTATTCAAGCACAAAAAGGAAATGCCAAAGGACTTACCTATGATCTTATGAACCTATAATGTTCATAGGGAATAGTATATGACAGTGATAGTGTGGAATGATACCAGAGCAGGAGGAAGGGGTAATTGGTTAACCTCTACAATGCTAAAAGGTTAGCAGTTATGGCATGGAAAACGGCAGTAGGGGTTAAAATAAGTTGGAAAAAATAAAAGGAATGCAGAACTGAGTGTGGGACAGTAACAGTAGAGACTCATTGCAATCTCATACAAGAGTAGAAACAATCTCATTGTGAGAGCATGCAAACTCCTAGCTGTATGTGAAAAATACGGTTTACCATCATAATTTCGACAAAATATTTTGTGCGAGTAATCACTTACTCAAAAAACATTGTTGAAATTAATGTTAGCGAACGAGCAGAACAACGAATTAAAAAAATGTCAATGGTTCAAATTTGACCTGTTGACATTTTTTTGAACTTGCCTCAATGCCCAGTGCCATTCACAACATATTTAGCAGGGGGGGGCAAGCCCTCCTGCACCCACAGGTGGTGGGCTGCGCCCACCACACATCCCACTAATTATATATACTAACTCCAAGGACGCACTACAGTAAAGGATTCTGAATTCACAAAAGTGCGAATGCACACTGGCATTCACTCATTTCTGTCTTCAGCATCTTTTGGTTTGCTAATACGAACCACTGAAAACATCCTTTCGCACATCTGCCATCGCAGATTTGCAGGTCGGCAATATGATGATAAACCGCAAAATACACCTTGCTGTCTGCATCTCCTGGCTGAAAAGGTAGACATGTAGAGTCAAACTCAAAGCATATGTTATTAAATGTTATGTATGGCCTCAAAGTCTAAAAGGTTGCTTGGTAACAATATAATTTTACTCTGAGGCCTACAGTGCCTGAAGGAATAACATCACTTGGAGAAAGATCCAGCAGAAAGCTGCTGCAGATACAAATGTAAACCATTGATGACCTGCAGGGAATGGTATCTCTCTGACTAGAGTCCAGATTCGGAAAATAAACCACAAAAATGTACTTTAATAAAATAAATTATAACATTCACAGGAATATTGCAGATTATATAAATTTAAGGTTATGCTATTCAAATGTACAGTTATCATCCTGCTTCTGTTGTCTTGTCAGCCTCTAGTTTAAGCCTTGTTCAATTGTCACACTGCTGTTTATTACATGTAGGTAAGGTATCCTCTTGGCTTCATCACATGGAGATATATAACTTCAAATGGCACTTTGAAGTAATTTTCTTAAGAGTTAGCTGAAGTTATTTGCAATAGGCTACCCATGCAGATAAGAAACACTAATAAAGTCCCACATTTATTCAGTGTCTCCAGCTACATTTGTTTAGTCTTATTATTGTAACTTTTGTTGCTGTTGTTGATTTATACTGTTTTTGTTACTAATATAACAAAGTATCTTACTGAGCAAATCTTTTAATACTCCAGCGATATTTCGACTTGGAAAATGATATTATCCTGCATTCAGGATCCACTGTGCATACAAATTACATATTAGCCAAATGTCGCTGGCATTTTCTTCACTTTGTCTTATACTGCTGCATTTTCTGCATCAGTCACAAGTTTCTCATAACTACTTTTATATCTGGTGTACCATTTGTTAATAATAATATAGGCTGACATTTTGAATGTATTTGCTGCATTGCCTTTAGCTAGGATAATGACAGATATGGTACTTTAGGCTACTTCATTCACCTTGTTGATAAATAACAGATATGATAAACTGAAGGCTTTTCATCTATCAAAATGCTTAAATTCTCTGAATGACCCAAACTTCCAGGAGTAGACATTGTCATCATCATGCCATTTTACTTAACAACCAACAGATTTTGGCAAGCTCCTCTGGAGTAATGGGATAAAGGCCTGAATGCAGCCCATGTGACTCAATTTAATTTAGCAGCATGGAGACTGGAAGAGCTAATGTGGGTAAGGATGAAAATGATTTGGCTGTGTCAGCTCACCTTTCTCAAATCGGGGTTGGCAACCATGACTGAAAATATTTTCAATGTTAGGGGCTTATGTCAGCAGAGTGCAACACAGAGACACACACACACACACACACACACACACACACACACACACACACACACACACGCACACACACACGCACACGCACACGCACACGCACATGCACACGCACACACCTACAGTTTAGACATTTGTGAACTTTGCTAATGGTAAGTCATTGGGATGTGTATGGAAACAAGAACATCACAAGACACAGGGACAATATACCAAGGCTATACAAACTGCAATCTACAAAGGAATCTAAAATTTGGAGAACTAGCAGCAATGAAAAGCAACATAGCTAACTGCTGCACCAAAGTGCTTCCTGCAAACCTGCAATTGTTTACGTCATTATCAGAATCAATCAACTAATACAAAATATAAGGAGGGCTCTAATAAAGTCACAAAATGCAACGTTTGCAGATTAAATCCATCAAAAATCAACACAGCTTATAATCAGAGCTAGTCTAAACAACTGCACCTACTTAATGTTTGCTGACACGGCTTGTTACCACATGTAAAAGTGCTACAGGGAGAGGTGGGTAGTACAACATTCCCATGATTTTACAAAACTGCAACCTCACCATGTTGAGTAATAGGGATTAGTAACAAGAATGAATGCACTGACAGAATTCAGTTTCTATAGCTATACTTATCTACCAGGTTACAATGTAGATAAAAGGTGTCAATAAAATTCAGAGGGCAAGGGCAGAACTGAACTTCAGCTGTAATGTGCTGTGCCCCAGAGGCAAACTGCACTGCTTCTGTGGGAATGCATATGCCATTAAAATTCAAGTTATTCAAGCAGAAGTTAACAAAGCGGGTCAAGGGCAGAAGCAGCCTACATCATAACAGGATAAGTAGGAAATTAAGATGAACTTAAATACACAGTACTACACAAAATATAAAACACTCAGGTAGTTGAAGATTATTTTATTTATGCTTGCCTGAATTATTATGCACTTAACCTTGTTGGCTGTTCTAAAGTGAAAGGGAGAGATATGCTTTGTATTTTATGCAAGTAGAAATGTGACCAGTCAAAGTGAGCTGTTATATTCACAAAAGAACCAAAGATAGGGACAGGAAGGGTACTAGTAACTGTTATGTACATATTCATTAAGTTCTTTATGCATTACAGAGCCAACTACCTAGGAAAGATAAAGGGCAGGATGTGTATACAAGTCAATTTATCTTGATATTTAAAACTTTGTACAGTACTTCAACATTTTCATAGTACAGGATCAATAGTAGTGGATTTTTTCAGCTCTCAACAACACTTTAGAATCTTCTAACTATTTGACTTAAACCTATTTGAAGGATACCTAAGTATTGGTTCAACTGACCTCACTGGTTCCTTTGCGTAACTGAGTTTGGCAGTTATTTGATAATTAGTTAAAGGGGATGATTATGAAACTGCAAGTCACATATATGAACTTCATTAAAGGTGTGAGAATTATACCCTCTTAAAGTACTTTTTGAAGGAGGACAGAACAACTTGTAATCCTGTTGTGAGGACTTTGTCCCAACCACCTGCCTGTATACTTACTATGTGTTGCACCAGTAGTGAGAGCTAAACGCATCTACTACTAGTGTTGGCATGCTAGTAGCTTGGGACTACTACTAGTGCTCGTATGCCAGTAGCTTGTGATTACTACTAAGGCTCGCATACCAGTAGCTTAGGACTACTACTAATGCCTGCATACCAGTAGCTTGGGACTACTACTAGTGCTCACATGCCAGTAGCATGGGACTACTACTAAGGCTCGCATACCAGTAGCTTAGGACTACTACTAATGCTTGCATACCAGTAGCTTGGGACTGCTACTAGTGCTCACATGCCAGTAGCTTGTGATTACTACTAAGGCTCGCATACCAGTAGCTTAGGACTACTACTAATGCTTGCATACCAGTAGCTTGGGACTGCTACTAGTGCTCACATGCCAGTAGCTTGGGACTACTACTAGTGCTCACATACCAGTAGCTTGGGACTACTACTAAGGCTCGCATACCAGTAGCTTAGGACTACTACTAATGCTTGCATACCAGTAGCTTGGGACTGCTACTAGTGCTCACATACCAGTAGCTTGGGACTACTACTAGTGCTCACATGCCAGTAGCATGGGACTACTACTAAGGCTCGCATACCAGTAGCTTAGGACTACTACTAATGCTTGCATACCAGTAGCTTGGGACTGCTACTAGTGCTCACATGCCAGTAGCTTGGGACTACTACTAGTGCTCGCATGCCAGCAGCTTAGGACTACTACTAATGCTTGCATACCAGTAGCTTGGGACTGCTACTAGTGCTCACATGCCAGTAGCTTGGGACTACTACTAGTGCTCGCATGCCAGTAGCTTGGGACTACTACTAGTGCTCGCATGCCAGTAGCTTGTGACTTCTACTAGTGCTTGCATGTCACTAGCTTGTGACATACCTGCTTACTGCCACTTGCTCAAAAAGCAAGTGCTCAAACTCCTGTTAACCCAATCTCCCATTTCTACATAGCCCTCCCCACACACAACCATATAAAACTACCATACCCTAAGACTCCCTCTCAATTCTGAAGCTGATGCTTTATTCTCTTGCTTTAAATCACTTCTCCACTTCCCCAAACCTAAATTCTCTAATTGCTCCATAACCCTTAAATTCCCCTTCTGCTTCCTAACCCTAAAACTCCCTTCTCATTCCCTGCTCTAAAATCCCCCTACCACTTCCTAAGCCTAAAACCCTCTCTTGCCACCCCCACAAAAATTTGCTTGCCAAAACTCATATTTCAGTTGGAGTGCAAGCAGCAGTCAGCATGAGTTGCAAAACACTTGAGTCACTCGCTTCAACAAAGTGGTTTTCAAACATTTGGGAGTCATGCATTTTGTCATAAGAAGCTCATCCATTATCAAAAGTCAGTTGTAAAGTCAGATTTGAGGGTTTCCTTGTAAATATTTTGCATCTTATAATATGGACTACAGTGTTTTTTCAGCTAAGTAATTTGCATGTATGACAGTGTGTTGTCCTGTTATCTCACTAAGTCGGCTAAGCTTTCTGCCTTATTGTTTGACTGTACAGTGGACCATAATGGGCTATTTTGGTCTGCAATTTGTATATGCTATTAAGATTTACATGTGGGAAAATCATTAATGACTATGTGTGTATGTGGCTGATAGCCACTTTTTGGTTTGTAAAAGTACAGGCATTCATAGCTCAGTTTAGAGCTTCATCCAGTTTTTGCTCATGGTGTGGGGCAGTTTCCTTGGAAACAAACAAAGGAGAGTTTTTTTTTTTTTACTTCTCCTCTTCTGCATTGCATTTTTGTCATTGTATTTATTAGGTCCTGGGTACATTTCTTTACTTCTTTCTTAATTACCCTGAGTTTAGTTACTGAGATTTGCTCTCTAAATAGAAATGCAAAACATGCTGTGTCAAATGTTTGTCAGCTCCATACATGATAACAGTGATTGTTATCTTGAGAGAGGGCATGCAAGAGAAAGAAGACATCTAATTATGTACTTAGAATACTAACTGCTTGTGCCCCTAGCACTAAATGTCCTGGTGGCCACATAATGTCAGTGATCCAAAGTCCCAGTCATCAAACAGTACTACTTCCTCATTTGTGTACTGAACTGGAGATCATGCCAACATCAAGAAGATGAAGCAGGTTTGTTCTCAGAATTATTATATATAAGTAACAGGAGGTGCAGGGGAGTATTTTTCAATATTTGAGCTGTGATATGTTGTTTCCCAACTACCCATCTCAAGATGACTTGTTGGATAACCAAGTACAAAACTGTTCACAGAATGGCTAAGGAGAAAGAAGCATTAACACTGGATTTTGTGTTGTTTTCTATTAAAAACAAATTCAGCATGGTAAGCAGCAATGTGTCCCTTCATGATAATAGTATGTAAATAACTTCTGCTCTGGCAAAGGAGCCCAAAAGTATTAATAATTAGTTTGTGGCAAAGTCAAACCAGTGGTATAGGGGGACATAGTCCTGACTTTGATCCAGATTATTAACTTGGGCATTTGATGGAGCTGGCAGGGATGGCTGGCTTGCCTACTGTAGAGAGGGTGGATCCAACCAGCTGACGTAGTCCTTCTGAAGAAGGAGACTGCCTAGTGACGTGTGTGTTTGTGTGTGTGTGTGTGTGTGTGTGTGTGTGTGTGTGTGTGTGTGTGTGTGTGTGTGTGTGTGTGTGTGTTTTTAGTTTTCATCAAGCCACACATTGACAGTAGCCTTCACCGACCAGCACATAGGTTCATAGCTGGTACTAGGCTATCGGCCCTAGGGCCTATACAAGCTTAGCCATAACAATTCCCTGGCTATTCTTCCCACAATATTTACTTCCCTGGACCTCTATCTAGCAGGGTGACTGACATGATCCCCCAGGGTGAATTTCCTATCTCCCATCCAATCATCATAGTTCCTTTTGAAGAGGGCCAAAGAGGCACTCTGCTTGACATGTATGGGCAGTCTATTCCAGAGTCTGGGGAGTCTCTGGGCCAGGAACCTATCCCTCCAGCATGTTTTGTTTATTGTGATGATAAGGTTTAGATCCTTGGAGCATGTGGCTCTGAGGGATTGGGATTTCTTTAAGTTTAGCATGCCCAACAGCTCAGGGTTTGACATGGCCTTGTATGTTAAGCAGAGATCGCCTCTG
Organism: Protopterus annectens; assembly: GCF_019279795.1. Taxonomy (NCBI): domain Eukaryota; kingdom Metazoa; phylum Chordata; order Ceratodontiformes; family Protopteridae; genus Protopterus; species Protopterus annectens. Next base: position 1,418,605,992 of record NC_056746.1, on the reverse strand, counting down.
AGTAGATGATAGGTGACAGAGAATAGCTGGAGTTGTTTTAGACGGTCAGCGTAGGGCATCTGCTTTTGGCCTGTGATTCTTTTAGTGAGGTATTTCTGCAGCCTTTCCAGTTGTTGCAGATGCCTTGAGAGGTACATACCAAATGGGGCATTGTATTCTATAATGGGTCAAATGAGGGATGAGTACAGTGGGACAATGACCTCCTTTTTTATGGATGAAAAACCCTTATTGATGAGGTGTGCCACATTGAAGGATTTCCTGACTGTTGTGGCGATGTGGTTATCGAAGGTGAGACCACTGTCCACCTGTGTCTCTAAGTCTCTTATCACACTTTCGGTGTTTAGTATACTGCCCATGGTAATTCATGGGTATATGTTTTTTCCCAAAGGGCATAACTATACATTTCCTGGCATCGAGCTTGAGCCCATGGCTCTGGCACAAAGCATCTGTTTCTGTAAGGCTCTTTTGTAGAATATCCACATCATTTGGGGATTCAATAATGGCTCCCATGGGAGCGTACACTTACACAGAAATGTGTAGTGGCTCCAACAGTGATGCAGGTCATGTGTCCTCATTCCTGAGCAAGGGATTAAGCCATAAAACAAAAAAAATCCTCATTGCCAAGATACCACCAAGAATACAAGCACCCATCTTGGATGCCTGACTGAAGACCCCCAGACAGCTCTGAAAGGTAAGCCTGAGTCCATTTGTGAAGGTTGTCAGGTATGGGGCAAAAAGCATTAAAAAAGGGGATAAAAATCAGTCCTTGACAGGATAGTGGTGTACAGCACATACCAGTGCATATCTACCAATGACAGCAGCTATGGCTACAGAGGTACATAGGCAGACATGGGAGAGTGTCATATCAAACTGACCCACCATTTAGACAGCTTGTTCTACTTATAGGTTCATAGGTTCATAGGTAGGTACCATGCTATCGGCCCAAGGGCCTATGCATGCCTAGACAGCAAGGTTCCATAGCTTACGCCACCCAAAAAAGTTATTTTCCTGTGCCACTGTCCAGCAGAGACACAGAAGTGATCCCTGGGGTGTATTTCCTGTTTCCCATCCACTCATCAAGATTTTTCTTGAAGAGTGCTAATGAAAGAACTTTGCTTGACATAGATGGGTAGCTTGTTCCAGAGTATAGGAAGTCTCTGGGACAGGAATCTATCCCTCCAGCATGTCCTGTTTATTGTGGTGACAAGGTTTAGGTCCCTAGAGCGTGTAGCTCAGAGGGATTGGGATTTCTTTATGTGTAGCATGTCCAACAGCTCTGGGTTTGACATAGCTTTATATGCTAGGCAGAGATCACCTCAGACTAGGCAATATGCTATGGAGTAAAGCTGGAGTTTTTTGAGGTGGTCAGTGTAGGGAATTTGTTTGAGGCCAATAATCCTCTTTATGAGGTACTTCTGTGGCCTTTCCAGCTGCTGCAGATGTCTTGTGAGGTACATTCTAAAAGGGGCGTTGTACTCTATAATGGGTCTAATGAATGATGAGTAGAGGGGAACAATGACCTCTTTTTTCCTGGATGAGAAACCTTTTATGATGAGGTGTGCCACGTCGAAGGACTTCCTGACTACTATGGCAATGTGACTATCAAAGGAGAGACTACTGTCCACCTGGGTCCCAAGGTCTCTTATCATGCATTCGGTGTTAAGTAGATTGCTGTCTATGTGGTAGTTCATGGGTACAGAGTTTTTACCAAAGGGGATGACATTGCACTGTTTGGCATTGAGCTTGAGGCCATGGCTTATTCTAAGGACATACAGTGCCCATCAGTGCTGTCTGTTGCACATCTCCCCTGCATCTCTCTCTCACTCTCACCCAAACACGCGCAGACACATACACACACACACACACACACACACACACACACACACACACACACACACACACACACACACACACACACACACACACACACGCACATAGACAGACACACACATATGTAAACCAGCACCAGAATCCTTGTGTGGTGCAGGCTCTGTCTGTAGGGTGCTGAATTTCTGCACTCACTGCAGTCACTCAATCAAATGCATCCTCGACACTGTTACACATATTACATAAGTGTGTACTCTGCACTGTTCTATATGACAGAGAACAATAATGCATAGGCATGTTAAGTAGCATGATCCAAGCTCATGTATTATGTTACTGACTATTTCATGCAGGTGCACACAGTTTATGAATCCAACAGTAGCACCATAAGTGAATAAACAGATCTAACTTTTAGGATAAATTATGATATAACTAATCGCACAACTGTACCATAATATTTAAATGACTGCTACCAAATATAAATGAGTAGACCAAAGAACATGCTTCCAGTCAGGAGAGTGGATATGATTCTCTCACATCCTGAATGTACATGTAGAAATTAACATACATTCTAGCAGTGCCCCCTTGATTATACCATTGCGGCTCCAACAGGGACATGGTAACATAGGAACAGTACTAGGAAAGTGATCATGAAGACCTTAAGATACCTAGCCATATACACCTTTAACCACATGCTCATAGAAGTGCATGTGGTTGATATTTAACCCCATAATGGTGATAAGGTGTTTTCCATGATCTTTGAAGGATGATCTATAGCTAACATGGGGATCTAGCACTAAAATGAATCAATAGTTGGATCAACAGTGATTTCTGTCTCAATGAGCTTCATGTTCAGGTTGTGGGTAATTTGATGTGAGGTAATGTTACTTCTGATAAATACAGATACTCTCTCACAGTTACTCAAGTCCCTGAAGGTTTGATAGGTTCTAAACACTTGTATAGAAGGAGTGCTGACAATGCAAACCATGTCTCAGTAACCACACCAATGTAAATGTGCTCAGAATATCCTGATGTTCAGGTGTACTTCTGTGTAGATGCCTAGCATTGCATAGTGCTAACACGAATTGTCCAAATCTGAGTTTGAGTTTGCTATATAGGAATGTCCAGTAGGGGACTCTGCCTACAAAGCCACTATGGGGGGGCAGCAAAGACGTTTGCCAGTATGCAGAACACCTGGTATGAAAGGTGTAAGCCATCTGCGGTGAAGCAGGAATCATATCTACCACCTCATCCAAGGCCAGTGCATTCTGGTTCCTCTTACTACTTAGCCAATAGTTAAAGCCAATTATCCTTGACATCTAGGCATCATTCTTGGTGAATGCAAAATACAATTCGGGCCACATTTTTTCTGTCCTTAATACATGCATAGTAGGTTCCATCATTTCTCTGCATGTTACTCTGGGTGAAGTACCTTAAGCCATCAACTCCCATTTGGGCCTTCACTAGGTTGTAGTCATATTAGTCTGGTTTAAGGGTGACATCTCAGATCCTGGAAATCCATAATCAACTTACAGTAATGCTGTTCTTGTCCAGTCTGGCAAGGATAGAATCTGTATGCCTAGCTACAGAGTCACATGTAACTAGCACATTTCCCTGTGTGGGTGTACACTTAATGGCCCTTATAGGCTTAGATCTGCTTTCCTAGAGACTCTTGTGTGAGTTGAATAGATTTGAAGTAGGTGTTAGTGGAGAAGAAGTAGATGTTGCCTTACGTGCTGAAGGCTGAAATCTTTTACACTAATGTTCCAGGAGGCTTTGGTAATTTTTTTTTACAGTTTCAGCATAAGTTCTGGGCCTAGGGATGTAGTGTTGTTTAGGTATGATGCTTGCAAATAGTCAGTTGATGCAAGAGGTTTGTCTCCATGTTTTTAAAACATTTGCCTCTCTCATATGTTGTACTCTCAATTGGTAGAAGCAGTGAACAGTCAGTAAGTATAAGAGAACTGCTACACTGCATTAGAACACTTAATGTGATCAGACTGGCCACACATAGTGTGAGAGCAAAGTGCTGAGCCACGTTACCACAGAGTGCTGAGCCACGTTACAACAAGAATTGCTACACTGCATTAGAACACTTAATGTGATCAGACTGACCACACATAGTCTGAGAGCAGAGTGCTGAGCCACGTTACAAAAGAGTGATGGACCTATCTCAGTACTCACAATATGGAGGGAGACTATTAAGGCAGACCCTAAAGATTTCTGAATTCTTTAGAGTGATATTCCAAACATCTTATGAATACTAATAGCGGTAGGTCCAGAGGTTAGAAACAGTGATTCTACAGTATTTAAACACTAATTGACATAATGTTAATAGGGTAAAAGATAAAGGGGTGAAAAGAAAAGTAAAAGACGTGTTATGGATGAAAATCTAGCCTGCCAAGATCACAGCAGTAGTGCAAAATGGTGAATGTTTCTAGCAAAAATGACTTAATTTTTATTTTCCTATTACAACTAATAAAACTGAAGAAAGCTAAAAAGTTGGTTAAAAAGCTTCCACATGCCTTAGCTTATAAACTGGTACAAAAAGATTGAAATTTTAGCTCATTTAGAATATCTATCAAAGTAGAAGATCCATGTTCCCTTTACGCATAGCCCAGATGTGCTTTCATCAAAACATGGTAGGCTCTTGTATTCTAAGTATCAGTGATGTTGATACTACTATTAAACAAAAACAAAGTACATTTTATTTTTTTATAGAATTACTAATCTTCTTAGAATTCTGCTAAAAGACACTTTGCATTTTGTATGTCCACATTAAGTTGAGGTGTGCTTGAGACACTAATTAGGTGTTCCACTTACATTTGTTTGCATCTAAAGGAAATCAACATAGTTAGGTTATCAAGGCTCATACTGCAGAGAATTAGAAAGAAAATAAGAAAGTGGTTTCTCCTGTTTCAGATACATGTCCCCATAATTTTTATGACTTTGATCCATTCCACTTGTGGATATGAACTTGATTTTTTGCTTACCAATGCCATCCAATGGGTCAGGAAGCATTGCTGTCCAAGCATTGCTGTACATAATAATCTGAAGGCCAGTGACAATCTGAAACATTAAGCTGGTCCTTAGCTCTGACTCATTATTATTTAACAGTTGACTATTGATGGATATTGCTGTACCTATTAAAGATGATGTCACTTGTGAAATGAAAACCAGTGATTCAATATCTGAGTCATTATAAGACATTTAGAAAAACAACATAATCAGTCATTACTATCATGTTAAGTAGCTAACAGTTGGACAGCTAGAGTGGAGAAGTAAAGCTCTGAGTTGTTAATTAGCTGCTTCCTGTAGTCAAGGGTACAGGGATTGATTCCTTCCACCTCCATTTGCCTACTGTTTGACAATGAGAAAGTCACATAACCAAATAGTGCTCCTGGTGGGCCATGAAAATGGACACTTGGTCCAGTCAGCTTACCTGTTTAAGAAATTGGTAAAGTTAAACCAAATAGCTATGAATAGACAAAATAAACAACTATGATCTTTTTGCCATTAAAGAATTAGTAATATTGATAAAAAGGTATTTGCAGTACACTAAAGAGTAATCTTTCCTACAAGTCGACAGTAGCAGCATGTATTATCATTTTGCAGCTGTAACAGGTTATCACTCATGGGAAATATGACCATTATAAAGTGTGCAAATAATGCATCTAACTATATGTTATAAGTATGACTACATCTCTGCCTTAATCATGTAGCGTTGTAGTATAAGTAATAATAAGCATACTCTGAGGCATATTAACTGAGAATGGAGTAATTAATTGCAAGGTTGCATCAGCAATGGGTGGAGTGTGTTATACTATAAGGAGTGATATTTCCCATGCTGACAGCATTATGAGTGTCTTTGGTGGTCAGGAATATTGTAATAGGTTACTGTCAGGTATACTGAGGACTTTAATAAGATGAAATCACACCTAATTATCATTCCTAGCAGCAATTAGTTTATAATTGCCATTGTTGTTATAACCAACCAGCAATAGGCAGCATAATTATTAGAGTTAAAGAGGTGTCAGACAGAGTTCTGATTAGAAGTATATAATGTTTGTACATTACCAATAGTACAGGTCAGCCATGTCCAAATAATGTAAAAGATAACTCCAATACCTGAAATAGATCCGTGGCTTTATATCTGTTTCATTTCCAACTGAAAGTGAGAGATTTTTGGCTGGATTTTATATCTCATTGCATCAAGCAGCAATAATGCAGTTAATTGGCTACATGATGTTTCCCCCAGGAGGATATTCTTTCGAAGGCATTCATAGGGAGTCTGTGCATGTCCTCTGTGTCATTCCTATCACTCAAGAAAATAAGTTAAGAGCAAGAAGAGGAAATGTTAATTTGATTCTGATAGCTCCTTGCTAGCCAAGTGAGCTGTACGTTTGCATTCTCTACATCTAGTTACCCAGGAAGACGTTTTATTATAGCAGAAGGAAAGGGGCCTATGGCTGTCCCTTCACAGTCTTCATTTTGACATCATGACTATTAACACTCTAGAAGGTAATTAGAACCAGTTCTCAACTGGGGTAACGCACATTATCCAGGAAGCTGAAATTTCTATCACCAGGAATGTTTGTCAGAGAGGAAGGGTTTTTGTCGTAGCGGGAGCAAAAAAAACGTATACCTTTGTAATTATATCTGCCTTCTATCCTTAACTTAAATTGGCATTTCTTTATCTTAATCTGGTGTTATCCAGACATCTGAACCTTTTTTTTTTCTACAAGTGTGTCTTCTTGTTTCTTACCTAAATCCACAGTTACATATTTCTTAAAAGGTATACCACATTAGAAATCTCCAAGGGAGGTTATCTTTCCTGACAGAGATATGATTTTTTTACTAACAGTTTACTATGTCACCTATTGAGTCTTTTGTCACTTTGCAGTATTCATAGGTGTGTACCATGCTAATGGCCCTGGAGCCTTTACAAGCCTGGCCCATAGAATTGCCCTGGCATCATGCCGCCCGACATTAGTTCTCAGTGCCTCTATCAAGTACAGCCACTGCAGTGATCCCCAGGGTGAACTTTCTATTACCCATCCACTCATCAAGATTTCTCTTGAAGAGGGACAGTGAGGTGCTCTGCTTGACATGTATGATAAGTCTATTCCAGAGCATGGGCAGTCTCTGAGTGAGGAACCTGTCCCTCCAGCATGTTCTGTTGATTGTGGAAATGAGGTTGAGGTCTCTGGAGTGTGTGGTGTGGAGGGATTGGGATTTCTTTAGATGTAACATTTCTAACAGAGCTGGGTCAGACATGGCTTTGTAAGTCAAGCAGAGATCGCCTCTAAGTAGGCAATATGAGACAGAGAATAGCTGGAGTCTTTTGAGTCTGTCCATGTAGGACATGTGTTTAATGCCTAGGATCCTCTTTGTGAGGTACTTCTGTGGCCTCTCCAGCTGATGCAGATGTCTAGTAAGGTACATGCCAAATGGTCTAATGAGGGAAGAGTAGAGAGAGGGATGATGACCTCTTTCTTCCTGGATGAAAAACCCTTGGTAATGAGATGTGCCACACAGAAGGACCTTCTGACCACAGTGGCAATGTGGTGGTCAAAGGAGAGGGTGTTGTCAACCTGCGTCCCCAGATCTCTTATAACACCTTCAGTGTTCAGTGGGCTCCCATTGATGTGGTAAGTAGTGGGAACTGAGTTTTTACCAAAGGGGATGATGATGCATTTATTGGCGTTAAGCTTAAGGCCATGGTTTTGACACCAGTCATTGGTCTCAGTGAAGCCTTTCAGTAGGATGTTTGCATCACTTGGGGAGTTAATAATTACTTCCAGCTTGCAGTCATCTGGGAAGTTGGTCAGCCAGAGTCCCTTTGTGTTGGCCTGGACTTCTGAGAAGTAGATGCCGAACAAGAGAAGAACCAGAACTGATCCCTGTGGGACTCCACTCATGACTGGTCAGCAGTCTGACTTGGAATCTGCTATTTTCACATTGTATTTTCTGTCTGTGAGCCAATTTGCAACCCACCTAGTGATATAGGGGTTGATGCCTAGTTTGGTGAGTTTATCAATAATTCCTGAGTGAGGAATGGTATCAAAGACCTTGGCCAGATCGAGGTAGGCTGTATGCACTGCCTTACCTTCATCCACAGCGCTGATGACTGACTCAAAGAAATCAACCAGGTTGAGCAGGCATGATCTCCCTTTCACAAAGCCAAATTGCATGGGGTCTAGAGTTTGGAGATTCCCTATATCTTTGTTAATCAGGTCCATGACGATGCGCTCCATAGCTTTACATATCAGACTCATCAGACTAATAAGGTGATAATTCCCAGGGTCTGTAGTCACTCCCCCTTTATGGAGATGGATGATTGCAGCAGTGCCCCATTCGGTAGGGACAAAGCCTGAGATGAGGCTGTGACTGAACAGGGCACACAGATGTAGTGCCAGTTCACTTTGTAGTTCAGGTAGAACACAGCCAGAGATATTATTGGGTCCCATGGAAGCTGTACTCTTGGCCTTGGATAATGCAGCTTTAACCTGTGCTGCAGTGATGCTGGGTGCCTGGCATTCTTCCAGTACTATGATTGGGGGGAGAGAGGAGTAAAGTTAGCACTGAATCTTTCGGCCAGTATGTTGGCAGTATCTGTTGGCTCAGTATAGGAGGTACCATTATGCAGTAACTCAGAGCAAATCTGGATATTGCTGTGGAGGTTCTTTACATACCTATAGAAGGCTTTGTGGTTGTTTTTAGTGTCTGCCGTGATTCTGCTTTCATAGCTGCGATTGTAGTATTGTGCTTCGAAGACAGTGTTCTTGCTAGCAATTACCTTGACTAGAAAAGATGTTCATCATTTCCATCGCTGCAGTCTCTCTTAAGCTATAGGGGGTGCTCCCTGCCTTTGAAATAACAACCACTCAGTTTCAAAAAGCTCTGGTTACCCCCATTCCTTTAATCTGACTGCTGATTGGCTAATCTTAAGGAAGGAAATTGGCGGTCAAGAGTTCCTGTTTCTTCAGTACTTTCCTGCCATCTTAAGAAGCATCATCTCTGCACTTCACAGGAGCACCAATCAGCTAAGAACTTTATTTCTGGTGCTTAAGTCCTCACTGAGTAACTCTTCCATTCAGAAGTTATTGCCCTTTTACAAAAAAGAGCATTTTATCAATATTTTTTTTTACGAAAAGTGGTATTTTCCCCTTAAGAAACTCAATATTTTTTCACAATATTAGAAGTTTCTTAGACTGCTTATTTTGTGAAAAATTATGTACTTCCTATGTAAACTTTGAATTTTTAAGAAAGAAATGTTTTTTTGAGGAACTGGCTGAGAACGTGTGAGTCAGTGTAATACTTATACTCACTTCATGGCAACCTACCTGTCATTTTGATTCTGTCAGTGTGTGTGTGTGTGTGTGTGTGTGTGTGTGTGTGTGTGTGTGTGTGTGTGTGTGTGTGTGTGTGTGCAAGCGCGCGCACATATGTGTGTGTGTGTGTACATGCAAGTGTGTGAACAATACTGACAGGGGAGTTCTGTTCTCTTTTAGTTTTTGTAACCTAAGGGGCTGGGGAAACTGTTGTGAGAGTAATTGTGCTGACCGTGAACACGTAGTGACAACTTGCCTTCTGACCAACTCATTCCAGTTATGCTTACCACTTTTGATACTTCTTCCCAAGTAACAGCATGGATACTCACTCCAGTCCAGATGGCTCGTTTTTCGCAGTACCTAGAAAGAAAAAGATCACTTACCAAGGAGTCCTTGCCATTGTTGCAGACTCAGTTTATGCCTTATCTGATAATGCATGTACCTGCAGTGGCCACTGGTTGTTCAGTAGACCTCTAACGTACCTCTCTGGCTTCCTCTGTTGTAGTGCTTTTTAGCCAGCATGAACTGGGGGGTGGGGGGGTCAGCCACATCCTTTTCTCCTGTTCTAGTGCTCGATATGTGCATTGGAGAATCATCTTCTCTGGGTTTGTGAGACAATCCTGGAGATTCTTCTCAGGGTAATCAGGGCAAGAGACCTGTATACCAGGCAGATGTTTCTCGTTTTATGTCCTCTTTTGCTGGAACTCCTGTTAAGAAAAAACAAAAAGTTAAACATTGTTTTAATGAAATCATTATTGGTAAAAAAGATGAGTTTCTTACACTGGCTAGACGACATCATAGTCAGTTAATCATGGTATGCAGAAGCCTTTGCAGATGGTCATTCCCTGTAAAGTTATTCCTGAAGAAACATGATCTGATGATTCTGATTTTGACAGAAACAGGCTTCTTCTCCTCCAGATTCCCAAGCTCAGCTCTCGGATTGTAAGAAAAGCTTTAATTCTTATTATTATTGTTGAGAAATTTCTTTTAAACAAAGCATTTCCAGGATGAATTAAGTATTTTTATGGGAATAAATAGATGTTCCTCCTGAATTGAGGAGATATTATGATATGTTACAAATATGTGTTGAATGCTGCCTGCACTCATGCTGCTACCAAGATGTCAGTCCCCCCCCCCAAAAAAAAAAACAGATACACTGTATAACAGGCTAAATCCTTTTCTCAGAAGTTAGGAGAGACCCCAGCTGCCATTCCACCTGTGTCTCAAACTGGAAGCAGGCTCGACACTCCCACTAGTGATAAGGATGGTAAAATATTGTACTGCGGAGGTAAGAAAATGTTCTCTTTGGTTTTCTGCCTTCATAAATCTAAATTACCACACATCTATGTGGAAATTTATGCTATGTCATATGAACAGTTTCAGGGGAATTGGCTTCTACTCTTCATAGAGAAGAACGCTCTTTTTTTAACCAAGCTGTTTCTACCTTTTATCAGCTCTCTAACATGCTTTGAAAAGTGTGTGTTATTGTGCACTTACCTTGATTATGGCCACTGCTACTACTACAGTGTTGAGAAGATATGCCTGGGTAAATAACCAAACGTTTGATGATGAAGTCATGTCTGAAATCTTGGATTCCTCTTCAGGTAATGAGGCATTGTCTGGTTCTTCTGCTACCCAGGTTCTCAAACAATATGATGGAAGTGGGAAATTTATTCAGGGAGTTTCTAAGATATTTCATGTAACCCAATACAAATCTTAATAGGCTTCCCTCTTGCACAAAAAAGCCAAATAAACAAAAACAGTCTTTATCTGGAAAAAATACAAAAAGGAGATGGTTTGGAGTAACAATAAAAACAGGGGTCTTTTCAGGAAAACAGGCAGACCAATAGTACAAAATAACTATGCCAGGATTCCTTACTATTTCCCCTGCCAATATCTCTACACATTTGTTCCAAATCTGGCCCTTAACATTCCACTTTGGCAAAAGATTGTTTCAGATTCCTGGGGTCAGTGGTGCAAGAGGGTTACAGATACTACTGAATACAAAAAAAAAAAAAAAACTCCTTTCAGGGGAACACTTCCTCACCCTCCAAACCAAACAGAAGTTTTTCCTTCATGTTCTTCAGTCTTGACACACCTAAGAATTATAGAAACAGTGCCTATAAGTCAAAGGGGAAAATGCTTCTATTCCAGAATGTTTCTGGTACAAAAGAAAGAAGCATCTTGGGAACCAGTACTAGATCTTTCACTTCTAAATTTGTATATGGTATTTCCAGACTTCAAAATGTTGACCTTGCAGAACCTCTCATTCCTCACATTGACACCCATTGATTGGTTACTCTAGACCTAAAATATGCTTACTACCATTGTTTCTGGGTCACATCAGTTCTCTGCATTCTCCTTTGGTTCATCTACAGCTCCAAGGGAATTCACAAAATGCCTAGCCCAATTCATAGCTTATTGCAGACTGAATGGCATTTATATCTTTCCTTAATTAGATGACTTATCTTTGCAGAGTCTTTATTCAGATGTCAAGAGTCATTACAATGTTTTATGTCTCTTTTGATCACACTGGGCTTCCAGATAAATATTGTAACGTCCTCCTTAAGGTTATGTTTCTGAGATGCCTCATAGAGTCACCTTTTCAAAAGGTCTTTTTAACACAAGGCAAGTTAGATCTTTAACTGGATTTTTTTCCTGAACTTGTTCAATCAGTCTCAGACTTCTGCAAGAGAATTTCTCAGGATCATAGCGTTCTTGGCTTCTATGATTCTCATGACACCTCTTGCCAGATTACACATAAGAAAGATATAATGGTTTCTAAAAAAAAAAAAAAAAAACAAGTTGATCCAGTATCTACATTCTCTGGAGAGTAACTGCATTGGTGGAGATAACTGAGCCCACAGCCCCCCCTTCTTCCCTCAGACTTCAAACCAATTTGTCACCACAGAGGCATCAGATTTTGCTTGGGGAGCAGTTTCCTGGCCTGTGGAATCCTTCAAGCAGACCAAAATTCATTGCTCATCAGCTTAAAGGAAATGTTAGCTGTAATCCATGGCCTGAAGTCTTTCTATCACCTTTGGTCCCCAGGACTTCTACAAGTGATTACAGATAACACTGCAGTCATGTGGTATATAGACAAGCAGGAAGTACAGGGTTGTACCCCCTATACAGGCTGGCAGTGATAGCTTGGCAGTCAGCTTTACAGCATTCCTTAACCCTCCAGTCATCTAACATTCAGTCAGAGCAAAACTTAGTGGCAGGCAAGTCAAACAGGACCAGGACAAACACTACCAAATGGAAATTGAATGAGGGGAGGTCTTCCAGATCCAGTTGTGGAGAACACCACAAATAGATCTATTTGCCTCTTTTCAAAACAGATGGTTATATAAGTTGTGTTAGTTTTAATTCCCTGGAAAGGGAATCTTATTTTATGTTTTTCCATTCTTTCCACTGATATCCAGCACAATTCTGAAGATGTAAAAGGGTACTCCAAACATAATTGTGGTGAACTCTTTTTGGTTCAGGCAACACTGGTCTTCCCTTCTTGTGGAATTGGCCATGGGCTGTTACTATAAGCTTCCTCACAGACTGGTTCAACTCACACTAGACCAGGGGAGACTGATACACTCCAGTGTCAATCAACTTCAACTGACTGCATGGATGATTCAATTTTAATACCTTTTGGTCCATTATTTCCTGAGAACATGAATCAGTTACTAAAGAAGGCAAGAAATCCTGCTACTAGAAAATTCAAAGTTGGTAAATGGAAGCGATTTTCTAGTAGATGCCTAACCAATAACTAGGGGTCCATCAAGGATTTTGTGTCACTGGTGATCAATTATTTTTGTGAGTTATTTTTTTCTATGGTCTTGCTCATTCCCCTATAAAGGTTAATTTTACCATTTCAGCATGCCTATCTGTGGATCACCCTCTTTTTTCTCTCTTTGTTATGAAACAGTTTCTGGAGGGAGTTTTACACACAAGACCTCCTCATAAACCAGTTGCTGCCCATTGGAATCTAAATTATGTGCTGGAGGAATTGACTATGTCACATTTTGAAACTGCACAGTAAACTTATTTAATAGTAAAAAACAGATCTTTGGATTTCGATGTAACTGCCTTACCAAATGCAATACCAAATGATATAGTTTTTGATGCAAAGACTGTGTTGTTTTTGCATTTTATTTTGTTAGTAAGGACAGCCCTCAGAATATTTTTTCTCAGAGCTGAAAATCCCTGCCATGACATAGTGAAAGACTGAACCCATAATGTTCTGCTACCTAAATTAATATATAGTCTACTATATTTCCATGATAAATATTTCAGGAGTAGTTTCCTAACTCCCTAGAAAGACAAGTCATCAATCATTTCTTTAAGATGGAACATGTTACACTAAAAATTAGCACATGATGATGTAGAATTGAAACCACTCCTCTATAGAAATAAGTTCCATTACCAATACTTCTTTGCAGTTTTATGTAAATTACTGATCACTACTTACTATGACATCATTTTGGGGAGGTTTATTACAGAACAAAGCTGAGTAAACAATGAAACTAAAAAAAAAAAAATCAAACAGCAAACTATAATCTTTTTTTTTCGCAAAATCATTTGCAACTTTATTGTGTGGACTACCAGAAATTAAATTAATTGTAAAGCAAAGAAACTTACAAACGTGACTTTTTAATATGTAAAGATTAGGTTAGGGCATAATTAGAACTTCAGTTAGGGTTGGCAAACATGAGGAAGATGGAGCATGGGGGTAAATAAAGTATGTGGGAGTTCCCTTTCATGTAAAGAATGCAGTAGGCATTGTCTCCTGCAAAAATCACTTGTTTTGCGATATCCCATTCCGTTTCATGCAATGGACAGCTCTGAAGATGTATGAGGAAGGGTGATGGAAGCATTTTGGTTTTGCATATGTATACTGTATGCTTGTGTGTATTTACATCTAGGCAATGGTGTATACACAAGTACATAGTTCTGTATGTATTTACATATAGATGATGTGATTTATAGAGCTTTAACTCATAAATCCTAGTTTAGTATTATCCCCACAGTTTAGACCCAAGACTCAGCTATAGGAGTTATGACTGTTACTCATGTCAGCTAATGAGTGGCAAGCAAAAGCAGTTATACCCAGTCCTAGGTAAAATCCAAAGCTAGCGGATACAACCTGTGAAGGCTTTGCAACGATTGTGTAAGGAGTACAGAGACACAGGTAGTGTCAAATATCTACTGCTATGGTAAGTACTTGTATTTCTATACCTTTGTTTTTATATCTGATAAAACACACATTTTTACCGTGGAAAGGAACTATGTCTGGTATTGATTCATTCAATTTCTGTTTTACACACACACTTTCACATACGGACACTAAGAGACATTGAAAAGTGTGCATGTCTGTGTGTGCGTGTGTGCTTGTGTGCGTGCGTGTGTGCGTGTGTGCGTGCGTGTGTGTGTGTGTGTGTGTGTGTGTGTGTGTGTGTGTGTGTGTGTGTGTGTGTGGCTGTCTGTGAGTGTGCATGTATGTGTGTGTGTGTGCATGCGTGTACGTGTGTGTATTTAAGCGTGCATATTTGTGTCTTTGTGTGTGCATGTGTGTGTGTGTGTGTGTGTGTGTGTGTGTGTGTGTGTGTGTGTGTGTGTGTGTGTGCACGCATGTGTGTGTGTGTGTGTGTGTGTGTGTGTGTGTGTGTGTGTGTGTGTGTGTGTGTGTGTGTGTGTGTGTGTGTGTGTGTGTGTGTGTGTGTGTGTGTGTGCATGTTTGTCTGCACATATTAAGCAGCAGGGCTGTTGTACATTATGTAAGATAATAATACTGATGCACGATTTATAGTTCCAAATTATAACAATAACAATGATAATAATGACATACAAACTTATATCTCGAATAGGATGTTAACTGATAACTCTGCTGGACTTCTACACTTTCACATGTAAATAAAACTGGAGTTGCTTCCTTGTAAATCATACCAATGTGCAAGGCCTTGGGTCGTGCACGAGTAGCATCTGATTGTAATATTTCAGGCAGGATGGGCATTCTTTGCAGTAGGAAAGGACTGCCTCATCTTATATACATGATAACGTCAGTATGTAGGGAAAGTGACACTTGACTTTGCAGCTCTGAAGCCTCATTTCCAAAGGTGAAAAAGAAAAAAAAATTATTTGTCGAAACCATGTTGTCGACATTTTTATTGGTTCTATATTTGTACACTTACTAATAAAATAAGATGAATGCCTGATATGAACATCTAATAGCAAAGTCTTTTGATCCATAGAGAAAAGATATGGGGCAGGATTCACGAAGCCTCCATGTAAGAGATACAAGGCTTACACGGAGGCTGCAGTTAAACGGTGTGACGTCAGCATGTCATGCATATGCATGAGGGCATGCTGAATCACACCAAAGGCTAACACGGTCCGTGGAAGACAGTAGGGGGCGTGTCCGTAGGCCGAGACCTGCAAGCGGACACGCCCCCAGAAGAGTAAAAGTGCCCAAAGTAAACACCCACGACAGAGTCCATGGAAATGTGAATAAACACAACACAACACATGCCCCCACAGACTATGAACATAAAATATATAAATGAACATGTTATATATATTTTTTTAATTGTAAAGATGTTTGCCCGTGAGTGCGCTCGTTTGCGCGGGCATGCCCGGCGCTTAGCCACAGTTAGCAGTCAGTGGAAAAGCATATAAGAAGTAAATATGCAAAGTAAGCCAAAAAGCAATACTGTAGCGGTAGAGACGTCGGCTGAAGAGCAGGCAGTCATGGTTCGTGCCCCCACAACATCAATTTTTATTTTTAGTGAAATAAGCACGAAACAAGTCCCTGACATATATGTACACATATAAAATTATATTTTATGTAAAATGTAATGACATAGGCCATTTATTTTGAAGAAATGTGAGATAACAAAATAATAAAAAATGCCAGATGTGCCTAGAGCTGAGCTACAGTTTAACAAGGTGAGTGCATTTGCCCGTGGGTGATCAGTGGTTTAACAGATGTAAAATGAGTGCCCGAAGGTGAGTAATGGTTTAACAGGTGCAAAATGAGTGCCAGGGGTTGAGCAGAGTTCGAACACGGTGAAACTGTGTGCCTCTAGCTGAGCTGAGCGTAATATGCATGCTGACAGCCAAATGAAGCGTAAACCAGCATAACCTGTTTGCGCGGAGCTGCGCACCGCGCCAACTAGCTAACCGTCGGGCAACGTTGAGCAAGCTATAGCAAAACTGCCTTTACACAGACACACCCCCTAGTCTGTCTAGACAGTCATAAAATATAAAAAGCAGTGGCCAGGTTCGAACCCAGGATACCATGCACCATAGTCAAGGTACTGAACCACTAAGCCATGACAGCTGTACTTAGAAATGCAGTAATAGCAAATATATAGGAATGAATAGAAAGTGGAGCATGACAAAGCAGGTTTTGTGAAGTTGATACAATTCCAAAATGGCCAATCACAGATAAGTGCGGGAAAAACGGCATATATAAGCCCCATAGGCGGGAGTACACAGCATAAACAATTGTAGAACTAACTTGCAGCCAGAATGTCAGGAGTAGGTGAGGGTAGTTGCTTTCGAGCACAGAGGTGGGGTGTTGAGGAGTCCAGATATATGGTCTGGCTCCTAGTCCACAATCATGAGGCCCAACTCATGCAGGGCCAGGTCCTGTGGGGAGCATATAGGGCTGAGGCGTGGAACCGGTTGGCTCATGATCTCACCAGTGCCACAGGGATTCCAAGGACTGGTGAGCAGGTCCGTCGCCACCATGCGGACCTGAAGAGATGTAAGCAGGACCAATTGAACCTTTGGATCCAGGAGGCCCGGCAAATGCCCAACGCCCCACTACTGAGTAAGTTACATTTAATTATGTATGTAAGAAATTAAACTAGCTGATATTATGGAGATGTGTATTCCAATATTACTTCATTTATATTACAGCTGCCGGTGTCTGTTCTGCGAACCGCAGAGCCTATGGTGATAGGCTGGTGCGGTTGCACCACCAGGCAGGTCAGTAATCCTCTCCCAGTAACTGTAAAGAAATATAAAAGTATGACAGTTAGCAAAAGAGTGCAGTGTAGTCACTAAGTAAGAAAATGTGCAAGTAACAGCGTAAGAGTGTTTGCAAGTATTGCTTGATTACAAAAGTGTGTTGCAGTCTGTAATCCAAACAGACAAATGAAAATGTCTGAAATAAAGTCTGAAATAAAGATGCCCCACCTGTAATATAATAGTACACAACCTGCAGCAGGCTGAAAAGGACAGATGCAGAAGATGAGCAAATCACATGTGTGAAATATATCCCTGTTGAAATACTGAAACATGACAGAAGTGAGACTGCTGGAAAGGATTGTAATAACTACAGGTAAAACATGTCAATAAAGCCTAGAAGTAAGTACCTTCCTGAATAGTGAAATGAAAACAAGTGAGAGAGTGTGAGAAAGAGTTATGAATCCACCAATAAAGTAGTAATAACCCCTGAATAACGTATACTTCAGTCAGTACAGAATGAAATGAATGTGACAAGCAGAACCAAACTGTGAAATGTGTTCAAAGTGTTGCTGCAGCTGGAATGTGTATCCCAAAATCTGGATATGTTGCTCTCAGTCTGCAATACGCAGATAGTATGATTGTCTGAAATACCAAACATCCACAGTTGTCTATACCTATATAAAGAAAATGTAGCAGGATGATGTAGCTGAACAAAGCCAGATATGAACGTGTATGAATAACAATAAAATGAATATTGATGTAGCAGTAACAGTCCTATCACCAACTTGAAGTAGTTATCATATAGGAAACTGTAGTTAGAACAGTAGTGTGTATATATCTGCAGCTATTAGAAATGTACAGCATATGTATTGGTAGTCGAAGGTGTTAATAATATTTTCTTCACCCCACCCTATAACCACATATAATCCATTCCACATGAAATTGGCATGTGCAATCACTATTAACACCCCTGGACATTTGTCCTGTTGGGTCATAAATATTTGCATGTACGTTGATGCATCTGCCCTGTTCATACATCCAAACCTGATGGCTTGTTGCCATCAATCAACCCTGCATGTTGTTGGACTGTGTATTGCTGTTCAAATTATGCATGTGTTATGCTCGCTGTTCAATGGTGTGAATATCTGGGTGTTTGGTTAATGGGAATACTAATGCATGTTGTTACAACTAATTGCGAATGGTATTGTATGTTACTAACCCAAACTGTCATGACATAATGCAAAACATAGGACGACAGGGAAGGCGGGTTCCAGCGGACCCACCTCTCCCACCTCAGCTGGCGAGTGCACCTGGCACTAGTGTCCAGTCTGGACCCTCCTCCGGTGGCCCTGTGCCCAGTCTGGACCCTCCTCCGGTGGCCCTGTGCCACCTGCGGGTGGAAGCGCTGCAGGGGATGGGACCCATCCCCCCTCTGCAAGTGTGGCCGGAGGAGAACCACCACTCACCCTCCATAGTGTCCGGACTGTGGTGCGTAGGGAGATCCGTGACTCTGTTCTTGGGCCCCTATGCCAGCTTGAGGCACAGGTGCACAGCTTATGGGCATGCCTGTTGCCCGGCCTACACAGCCCCCAGCACAGCCCTGTCCTGGGCAGTGAAGGAACAATGGCAACTGCCCATAGGTGGGGATATCAGTTCCACTGTTGCCATCTGTGGGCTCATGGGCTCTGGATATCCAAACATCTGTCCCCGTCAATTGTGTAAACCCCCCACACGTGTTATATACCGCCCCTGTATGCATCTTGTTTGTCTTGTCTGTTGACCTACCTAACCTACCTCCCCAGCTATACCGACTTCCTTTACCTGACATACCACTCTCATCTGAAAAAAAAAAAAAAAAAAAAAGGGCACTCTGTACCCACAAAAAAATTATGCCCCATACATAGCTGCCCATTCCGCACACATGTCTGCTGGACATGGAAACTATCAATTACAATTGGCTGTACAACAAGTATTATTGTTGTCCTGACACCTTTCTCATGGGTGAAAGGTTTCAAATGTCACACCAAATTACAAACATATGCACAGCTGTTGCTGATGAAGAAATGGGCAGCTATGGGCCTTACCTACATCCCTCCTGCAAAACCCAATCTTGTTTACCTACTGTCTTACCCTCTTTGTGACCCCTTTTTCACCACTTTCCTGTCTCCCCATTTTCATTTCTTTCAAAGAAAATAGCGCGGGTGTGCGCCAGAGTAAGCACTGTTAAGCGGTTGTAAGCGGGTGTGCGCGGAGCTGAACGCCAGTGCGCATGCAGGAGCTCCGCGCAACCCAGCGCTAACCCGGTTACAACTGCTTAAAAGTGCCTTAGTCACACTGATTGACAAGTCCTGTAGTCAGTTCAAAAGCAAAATAAAATCCCACTGTCAGTCCCGAACCCAGGACCTTGGAAACAGTAGTCTGCATGACTTACCACTAAGCCATGACTGTTATGCAAGAATATTGTGCTAAAATAAATATATCATGTAATAGTAGGAATGAATGTAAAGGGAATATAGGATGTGTAGTACACAAAGCATGTCATGTATACTTACTGTCAAATCTAGTGGATTTCTATAATAGTAGTGTGTGAACAGAAACAGCCATGCTAGTTGGTAGCTAGTAGGTAATAATGTCAGTTAATATACATATATAAATGTATGCATATTTACATATATATATATATATATATATATATATATATATATATAGTTGTAGGTGTCAGTGTGCATACACACTTAGTACAAGAAACAGGAGAGATGAATGGAGAAATGTGAATCTACAACACAGCCTGAATCATGAGAGAGATACTAACCTTTTCACTCACAGAACAGTGTCCACAGCATACCAGCATTGTCCCCACCCTTACAATCTGAAAGGGCAACGCCTATCTCACATGCCCTTTTATAGCACTGTCCTGAAATCACAGTGAGAACTGCAATCAGTACTCAACTGGCTGCATGCAATTAGCAAATGCTGGCTTACAATTGGTGCAGAGGCCATCACATGGACTTATGCAGATACCTACAAAAGCATCCTGTACTCCCACTCCACACATGCAATACTTTCATTGCACCGTCTGGAGGCAGACCGAGAGAGAGAGAGAGAGAGAGAGAGAGAGAGAGAGAAAGAAAAAAAAAAAAAAGAAAATAAGAACACAAACAAAAACACATGTTACACAAACTAAGTTGAAGCTGTCATCAGTGTCAGTATCAAGCTGGGCTAGCAGCAGCAGGAAGCTATAGTAACGGTAACACAACCAGCTGTGACAAACACAGGTAATGTAAAGTAACAAGTTAATAGTCTACATACTGTGAACCCTCCATATGTGTCATTGGTCCGTATCAATAGGTATGTCCATGTGATAAGTTGTGTGCACGTAGTTTCACCCAAAGGGGATGACTATACATTACATGTCATTCAGTGTTAGGCCATGATCCTGGCACCAGTTGTCCATTTCAGTGAGGCCTGTCTGTAGGATGTGTGTGTCAGCTGGTGTAATGACTATGGTGCTTAGTTTACAGTCATCTGGGAACTTTGTCATCCACAACCCGCACATGTTTGCTTTCACATCTGAGAAGTAAATGCCAAACAAGAGGGGTCCTAGGACAGAGCCCTGTGGGATACCACATGTGACTGGCTTTGAGTCTGACATGGCTCCCGCAATATCGATATTATGGATTCTGTATTTCAACCAGTGTGCAACCCATCATGTGACATATGTAGTAACATGTAAGCTAATGAGCTTGTCTATGATGCCTGAGTGGAGTACTGTGTTGAAGGCCTTAGGCAAGTCCAGGTAGGCTGTATGGACTGTTGCCCTCATCAATGGCTGTAGTGACTGTTTTGAAAGGTCAACCAGGTTCAAAAGGCAGGATCAGCCCATCACAAAGGCAAACTGGGTGGGATCAAGTGTCTGCAGGTACCCAATATCGCTGTATATCAGTCCCATAATGAATCATTCCATAGCTTTGCAGACCAGGCTGGTTAAGCTTATGGGGCGGTAGTTCCCAGGGTCAGTAGAGGTGCCTCCTTAGTGGAGTGGGACCACTGTTGCTGTATACCAGTGTTCAGGTACATATCCCATAGTACGGCCAAGGTTAAATATCAGTCTTATATGCGGTTGTATCTCCTCTTGGAGTTCACGTAGCACACATCCAGGGATACCATCAGGTCACATTGATGCTGTGTGTTCTGCTTTGCTGAGGGCGGCCCTCACCTGGACATCTGAGATGATAGGGAGGTTACATCCAGCTGTGATAAGTATTTCTAAGTGTGGGGGAGAAGAAGGGGGGATACGTGCACTGAACCTGTCTGCCAGAATGTTGCCAATATCTGTGTGTTCAGTGAATGTTAAGTAGGTGTGTAGTAACTCAGAGCATATCTGAGGCATTTGTTCCATATGTCTAACATAACTGAAGAAGGCCTTGTGGTTACCTATAGTGTTCGTGGCCATTTCCCTCTCAGAGTAGGCCGTGGATGTTGTTATGAGAGACCGTAGCTTATTACCAGTGCTGACCACAGATGCCTTCCCTTTCGGTGAATCTGCTCTATCCTGCAGTAGCCTCCTTCTATCGTTATACAATCTGCCTTTGGTTGGGGTCCACCAGACAGGATGCCTAACCTTTGTGCATAGGGTCTGGGTTAGAAATGTGTGTGCATGTTCCATGCATTATTTGGGATGTCCGTGGGAAGCATTCGCAAAGGGGTCAGCAGTGTGGGTTGTGGCTTCCACTGGCCCAGTGGACTGCATGGATACCATGTCAATCCTAACAAGTGAATATCTGTCTAATCACATATATATCAAAGTAGTCTACTGTGCTGGTGGTGGTGGTGGTAGGATATGTATATCCAGGCCGAGTAATTTGTGTCCAGATCACACTAGTGGATGGCGTTCCACATACAGTACCTTGGTATGAACCCCCAGAGTGAGGTTGTGCATTGGACCTGTCTCAGTGTGCTGACCGATGGGGCTTGCTACTATGTTGTATGGAATGTGGCAGATATTGTTGCACAGGTGTTGGCTGAGCACTGATATCTGGCCATGTACTTGTGTATCCACCAAGAGACACACACGTGCTACATATGGGAGTAGTAGTATATCACTACAGTTGAGTATCATGTATAGTACGTGTGCCATATATTGCTGACATAGTCTGCTGATATCCTGTTTGTGTTCTTTTCCAGGGACATGGCGCGTCAGCGAAATCCTGCCTACTCTGCTGCAGAAGATGAAGAAATACACCAGAGCCTGGTGCGGGATTATGACATACTGTTTTCCCGCACCGGCCAGAATCAGCAGGAGAGGGCTGCACTGTGGCAAGACCTTGTCCGTAGGGTAAATGGCATTGGCACGCATAATAGGACATATGAGCAGGTACGACATCACTGCAGTGATTTAATCAGAAATGTCCGTCAGCGTGCGTCGGATATCCACAGGCAACAGGTCGCCACAGGAGGTGGGGTGGCCACAAATCCCCCCTTCACCAGACTGGAGGGGCTACTCCTAAGTGTTGTGGCTCCAGCCCAGGAACATCAACAGCAACACACCTGCATTATGATGGAGGCTGGATCCACACAGCAACATGACATGGAGCGTGCAGGTATTATGCCATAAGTACACTCGACTGTTCTGTACACTGTTAGTTTATGCATGTGTAAGGTGTGTCCGTGGTATGTAGCTGTCAATATAGTATGTAATTGTGCAGGTGTGATATTGCCAGTATCAGCAGCTGACATGTGAAAGGCAACTGGTGTACTATTGCACTGTATCATATGCAGTATCAATGGCGCAGTTGTGCCCACTGACATTAATCCCCTCATTTCTGCAGGTCCCTCCGGTGTTACAGCAAGGCAGCCCATCCATGCTGGTGAGTGTGTTTTAACAATACCTATAATAGTCCTGATAGTGCTAGTAATAATAGTGTAACTCAGTAGTGCTCTGTGTGTATACTGCGGGGTGTGCATGTGCGCATGTGTGCCTGTGTCTACGTGTGCATGTCTGCATGTGTGCATGTGTGCCTGTGTTCATGTGTGCATGTGTACATGTGTGCATGTGTGCCTGTGTCCACGTGTGCATGTGTGCATGGGTGCATGTGTGCATGTGTACACGTGTCCACGTGTGCATGTGTGCATGTGTGCCTGTGTCCACGTGTGCATGTGTGCATGTGTGCATGTGTGCATGTGTGCATGTGTCCACGTGTGCATGTGTGCATGTGTACATTAGTGCATCAATGGTAACATTGTGTAGACATTGTAAACTGTGTTTCCTGTCTTCCTCCCACAGGTTCTGGTGCTGCTCTGGTGTCCTGCAGCAGGGAACCTGAATCTGGTGCCACAGGTACTGATAATGATGATATCTGTGTAATGGCACAAGAAGGAGTGTCAGGGTCCGTCATTGGTCAGCCAATTGACAGTACACAGCTGTCAACCCCATCATTGCGCACAGTCATCCTGCCAGTACATCCAATGTCACCATTGTCCCTAGGTGATGGACAGGATACAGTGGGCAGTGACCAGGGTAATGTGGTATCTGTGGCACATGCTTCCCCACACAGCAGCCATGGGCAGGGTCCTGTGATGGTACCACACAGACAGTTGCCCATGGGTTCTTGTGGGAGCATCCGTGGGTGCACTGCCTCTGGCAGACATGCCCAAAGAGGTTTGTCAACCTCAGCTATATTTCGGGCTGTCATGCAGGCACAGTCGCATATGGAAAGGTACACCAGACAGGGTCTGAGGGAGCTGAGAGTATGTCGCACAGCCATGACTGACAGTATGCGTGACATCGCGGATGCTATCCGTAATTTCACCGATGTCATAGACAGACGTTGTGGGGACATATTACAGCAGTTCCACAACCACATGTCCATGAGCCAAGGCAATGGTGGACGGTTGCGGCATCAACATGGCCGTATGCCAGCAATAGCAGCAGCTGGCAGTCGGCGCGGATGACAACAGGCCCGCGGACGCCCCCATAGTGCCAGCAGCAGCTCCAGAAATGCTGGGTCTGTGCTGTCATTGGACCACCCCAGGAGACCACGTGCACGTGGCTCTGGACAGTCCCAACAGGGACCTGTGTCCAGTCAACACACTCCCGCTTCTGATGACAGTACCCAGTCTGGCTTAGTACCGGATACAGTCCGTAGGACCCCTGCCAGGCACAGGTACCGTGTCCATGCCCACAGACACTGATCTGTATGACCTGCCAGGTGCAGTCTGTGGCTGTCCACAAACTCCAGTATATGGTAGCCATGAGGTGGAACTGTGTGCATGCATACACACATGCAAAATGTTAACACCTAGGGCTACCACATACACGCACACACTGCACCAACAGTGCCCCACCCTGTACTGCTGTCCCTCACCAACACACATACACACACATGTCAATTGGTGGTATCAGTAGCAGACTCAGGCATGCCTAATTCACACCCTGTGCATATGATGAAACTGTGCCACCTCCTGCAATCTCCAACATCAGTGCAGGAACAGGTAAACAAGTTGCTGATGCACAGGGTGACTACATAGAAGTGTATTACTAGTATCATGTTGGTAACAGTACAGTGTGCTGATATGACTGTGTGTATATCCCAGCATGCCTGATGCAGTAACTGTATGACTGTCCTGAATTGTTATCTACACCCATTGTAAGTACCATAGTGTAACAGCTGCACATTATTGCATACCGGTGGTAAGGATGTCAACAGATAGCCACATACATAGGTAGCACAGGGGAGAAGCTAATGCAAGTAGTGATATGCAATGATGGACATGTACAGTAATGGTGGCATGTTGCCCACAACGACTATGCAATGTGGATGTTTGCGCATGTTGATATGTGTGCAGTACCAATGTAATACAAATCACAATTAACTATGACATAATATTAGTTCTACCATGGACATCTGAGCTGTGCATTCCTGGGTACATGTTGATAGTGCCTGCATATTTGCACTGTTACCTACTGTAAGTGTTACCCCTTCTTTGTTGTACAATGGACTACTTCCAGCCCTGCTTACTGTAGCTTTGTTTGCATGCATGTTTGCTTGGGGTTTCCTGGAACACTGCTTCCACCTTCAATACAGAGTTGCAGAGCTTCTGTGGATTCCTAGTGACATCTGCATAGCATACTATACGTATGTCAATTTTCCACATGACAGAACATCACTGTCTGTCCTGTTCTCATGTGCGTTGCCTGTGACACATTGCACATGACTTACCTGGCATTTACCCACGTGTGCAGTCATATATGCCAGTGCTATGAAATCAGTAGCAGTACACCCACACATACTCACCTTCAGTATGCTGTTCCCCATTGGCCCTATGTGTTGGTAATCACCATGGCAATCACACTACTATGGTAGCATGTGCAAAGGTAACCTGAGAATCACCTCTATGGTCCAGTTGTGGTTTATGTGAGTCATGTGGCAATGTCACAGCTGCCACATGTATGCAGTCAACCCTCTCCCCTGGCCAGGAACGTACAACACATGTGTGAGATGCCACCACATAGCCAATCTGGGGACTGAGCACTCTGAACCCAGTACTGCCATACCCTGTCAGGTGGCATGACATACTACAGTGACTACAATACCAGTCTGACATAGACCCGCACTGACAGCAATCCGAACACACTGGGGCATACTTGGAGACTCAGAATAGCATCCTGCCTGAGCATCACACACCTCCGCAGCTGGCACACAGGCATACGTTACATCAGAACAGAGCACATGCCACACATGGCACACACATCCTGTGCCACACACTCACAGCCTGTAGGGCTACACAACACACCTGCTACAGATGTGTCAGGTACCTCTTGGCCGCTGCAGTGGGGTCCTGCTCAACAAGCTGTACATGGTGAAGGTCACAGTGATATGCCGTGGGGCACTATGGTCCACCACAAAACACATGCATACAGGTCAGTCAGAGGCATGGACACATATGACTCAGTCATTGTCCATGCCACTATGGATGACCTGAGACATACCTCCCTGGACTACATGATAGGGAACATAGAAGGGATCTCTCAGCATGTGGCACGGGCCAGTATGAGCCTGATCTTGGTTGCCATCATACCCTCACCAGGTATGCTACCACAATATGTAGGAAGGGTGTTCTATGTCTACATTCTGCTCAATCTCCAATGTCAGTCATAGGGTATCCAATGGCTGTCAATGTGTGCTTACATGCTAGGGAAGCCACAATGATTTGCGAGGGGCAGCTTGCACGTGACACCCATGGGCCATTGTATATTGGCGAAGCCCGTGATACACACATAGTGCCTTTTGCTGCAGGACACGGATTACATAGCCACCTCCGCGGGTATCACACAGGATAGGACATTAACAGTGATGCTACACAACACCAGCAGTGTACACTGCAAGATGCATGCACTGGACACTGTCCTCAGCATGGTGAACTGCAATATCTGTGCAGTACCAGATTCCTGATTCACGGCTCATAGGTGCAACCCATCACTGCCAGGTTATACCTCATACCATGCCTGTCGTCCCCTACACATGTAACATACATGGACGGGGGGGTGGTATCTCAAGGCACCACAGATACACACACCTCCAGGTTGTTGGCACAGCACAAAGCATCAGGGCCTATCCATGAGCAGCTAACAGTGTGTTGGACTGCCTTCTGGTTTATAGCCTGGCACACACAACCCTCCCATACACAGGAAACCCGCCTGTCCTCCCTAACAACACTGGCAATATGACAGTCTCTAGAAATGTCTTTATATGGCTGGACTGCATCCAGCCAAACATTGTGCGTGAGCATTACTGTAGCTACAACACACTAGCTGAAAGGTTTCCAGCATGTAGTCACTGAATTGCAGTGGAACAACATGTTACCACTCCCACAACAGGTGGGAACATGCAGCACCTGTTCATCGACTACATGTAGACTATATGGCCCAGACCAGATGTGTATCCCCTGCTGTTGGTATTATACCATATACAACTCACACTGTATATACACATACCGCATGCAGCCCCTGCACAGTAAGACACAGTCATAATGTTATGCATTGCGAATACCATTTATCCACTTGAGGCACGTGTCAGACATGGTAGCTACTGAAGGTCACAGGTATATATGTGTATGTGTCACACACATACATCATGTGTGCATTGCCATTGCTGGTTTAGGCAATGGCATGCATTGTTATGAACAACAACCCACACATGGTCATATTGTGTGACACAACCACACGTGGCAGTTGTGGGTTTCCAAAACATACCTATCTGTGCTCTGACAGTGGTAATAGACCCAGTACCGGAGCGCACTATTGGCATTACTGGGCAAGTAGCCCTGTTTGGCTGTACTGATAGTGTGGCGACATCCCCTGTGTTTACTGGGGGAATATGCAGCATCTGGTGTATTGTAGTAGTTGCCAAAAGGATCTGTTCTCTCACACTTGCAATTACACACACCCTACTACCCCCCCCCACACACACTTACCATTTGCAGGATTCACACCACTACCTAACTATGTCACGACACATGAGAGAGATGCATTAGCGAAGTGCACTATTCGGATTACTAGGAAGTTCCTTTTCTCCGGCTGTACTTATAGGGTGCTGACATCATCAGTGTTTGGAAAGGGTAATGTGCATCATGTAGTGTGTTCTCCTGATTGCCAAAAAGCACACGTCTTTCATACAGAAATGCACACACACAAACTCCCCTCTTCCAAACACACACATTTGCCATTTGCAGGTTTCAAACCCCTACCTAACTATGTTATGACACTTGAGAGAGACGCATTAGCAGAGTATGCTATTTGCATTACTGGGAGGTTTCTCTTCTCCTGCTGTACTTATATGGTGCTGACATCATCAGTGCTTAGAAAGGGGAATGTGCATCCTGTAGAGTGTTTTCCCAGTTGCCAAAAGGGACATTTCCCTCACACAGACTTGCACACACACTAACCCCCCTCCACACACACTGGGCAATTGCAGGATTCAAACCCTTACCTAACTATGTTATGACACTCATGACAAATGCATTAGCGGAGCATGCGATTCGCATTACTGGGAGGTTTCCCTTCTCCTGCTGTACTTATAGGGTGCTGACATCATCAGTGCTTAGAAAGGGGAATGTGCATCCTGTAGAGTGTTTTCCCAGTTGCCAAAAGGGACACTTCCCTCACACAGACTTGCGCACACAACAACCCCGCTCACCCACACACACACACACACACACACACACACACACACACACACACACACACACACACACACACACTGAGCATTTGCATGGTTCAAACTCCTACCTAACTATATTATGGCACTTGAGGGAGACGCATTAGCAGAGCACGCTATCCAAATTACTGGGCATCTGTTCTGCACCTGCAGTATTTATAGGGTGCTGACATATTTATTTCTACAGAGGTATGTGCATCTAGTACTACCTGTCAGGTGGGGGATAGCATATATATGCATTTGCAGCCACCTACTTCAGGGTCAGATATGCACATCGCACTGGCAGGTTATGTTCTATACCATGCTTCGTGACCACAGGACCTGTAACACACAACACAACCAGTCCAGAACACCACTCCCACATCCAGGACACGCACTTTGTTTCCCTGGGAACAGTGCCGGGATATGCAGGTGTTCACATACACCATTCCAGTTGTTAACATCAGGTACAGGCATATTGTGTGTGGGAACTACTCAGGCCTCTACAACATTACCCTACAGCCACTACAATTTGTGGGTCCATGTGCTATAGCAGAACCACTCACCACAGCCACATGGGGGAATACATATTGCACCTGTCCATCTGCAACATGGGTACTCACTGTTCCACACCAGAGGTAGACCACCATTGTTGATATCTGACCATACCCACCTTTCCCTGGACATCCATATCCCATCCCCACCCCAGGCAAGGTTGTCATTGCAAACAAACTGTATTTAGCACAAGCAGACTCTACACTTGTGAAGACTGGGGTGGATGACTTCAAAGGACCCATGCTGGGGGACTATAATGGCCACTCTGCATAATCCTTGACAATTGCATTCTATGAGCATGTGTAAGGTTTGCATTGATCATGCTATCCCACATATATCCATGACTGCTCCACAACAGGACACCTGTCAGATGTACACCAGCCATATATGAGCCGTCCAACAGACAGAGTGAGATAATACATTACAGAGCTGTAGCCCACAGAGGGAGGACATCTCTGAACAGTACCGGCACAACATTACAATCCCACATAATCATCACAACACAGTGTTGACAGTGGAATTGTCCAGACAATGCAGATAGGGCTCCCCTCAGTCTGTTATTGATGCCCACTTACTGTTACAGGTCCTCAGCAACCCTCTTCCAGCACACACCAACAACATGGATGTGGCTTAGCACATTCAAACCCTGGGATCTCCACTGTGTCCCTGCTTGACAGAGGCACAGCACACTAGCCTCACACGTTGCCTTATGTGACCTACTTTACAGTGGCACAGTAGCCTACTGTACTGGAGATACAGATGCCAAGCACACTCTGGCTAAGCTGTCATTCCATAGGGCAAACAGCCTAGTATTGATCTCTACACCCATATGTTTAATTGTCAGATGCACAATATTTGTTGCTGTTAGACTGTTTGCAGGTCTTTATTGCCATAGCATTCCCTGTTCCTATGAACAACTTGTGTATCTGTGGAAGATGTTTGAATATGAGGGCGATCCACTATATCACTTATGTCTCTGTAGTCATTTACTGTGTGCACTGGGCAGATTGCTGTGTTGTGGTTGGTTCCTGGAATGACACGTACAAATACCAGATATGTGTGGCCAACTGCTAAACAGAGATATGGCCTAAGTGTGTGAGCATGCCCAGTTCAGCCTTTCCATGGCATGTTGTCTGACATATGCCTCATTTATCAAAGTGTGCGAGCATGCCCAGTGTGAGCTTTCCATATGTTGAACTCTGCAGTCCACCACATATTTGGGTGAGTGTGAACTTCAACAATATCTCACGTTTATGGTTGTGTGTTGGGTGTCATGTTGTGTACTTACTGGCCAACTGCTTCGTGTCTGACCACAACAGGGATTATACTGTGCCTGCAGGGTTTGCATGGGATACTTTGCATACAGTTGTCAACATCCTTTCATACTGACCTACCACTGTAGTACCATATAGTGTACTGGTTCAGTACTTTCACTGTGGTGGACAGTATCCTGGGCTTTAGTCCTATCACTGCTTTAAATTTTCATATTGAGCACAACAGACTGTGTAGGGGCCAGTTGTGCACATATGACCATGTTGCACTATGTTCAGATATGGACTACCTACACCAGGCTTGTCCAACATTGGTAGTGTATTCCACAACATAGGTGAACATTGGCAAACACTAGCGATGTGCCCTAGGCCATTTCTGATGCTAGTCAGAGAGTGTGTTTGTCCTTCAACACACATTGTAACTGGAGTTTGCCATGACATATGTCATGGTTAGTATACTGTGCCTCCGTCTACCTGTGATATAACAGTGATACCCAGGGTAAACCTACCATCTCCCATCCACTCATCAAGATTCCTCTTAAGGGTGTCGATGGGTGACTCTCTGGCTAACCTGTACTGGGAGTTTACTCAAGAGTGGGGGTGGCTTCTGTGTTATGGATCATTCAGTACAGCTTGTCCTATGTATGTCAGTGCTGGTGTTCAGGTCTCTCATGTGCATAGCTCACTGCCATTCAGATTGTACAAGGTGCAGCATGTTCATTGATTCCAGCTTGGACATGGCTTCATATATCAGGCACAGCTTGCCTCTGGGTGGGCAGTATGGCAGTGTGTGGAGCTGCAGTTTGTTTAATCAGGCAACGCATGGCATCTGTTCATGCTCTTTGCTACTCCTGGTGAGGTACTGTTGTGGACTTTACAGTTGATGGAGGTGTCTGCTGAGGTACATCCCACAGGGGCTATTGTAGTCAATTGTGACGCTGATGAAGGATGACTGCAGAGCCACAGTGACCTCCCCTTATCTAGATCTGACAACCTTCATGATTGGGTGGGTATATGGTATGTTTCTGTGAACACTACAGCCACATGTTTGTCCAATGCAGGATATCTATCACCTTGTGTCCCCAGGTCTCTCATTACATGTTAGGGGCGTAATGGGTTAACACCTGTGTGGTAATTGGTGGGCACTTACTGTATATCCACGGTGGTTGTCTATACACATTTCTGCAATTAGCTTGCTGACATAGCTATGGCACCAGTTGTCTGTTTCTATGTGGCCCTTTTGTGGGTTGCTTGTGTCAGCTGGGGGTCAGATATGGTGGGAAGTTTGTACTCCTCTGCATACATGTTCAGTCACAGTCCTTCCATGTTGGCCTGTACCTATGGGACATATATACGGAACGAGGGAGGTCCCAGGACCAAGCCTTGTGGGATACCACTTATATCTGGTTTGTAGTCTGACATGGATGCAGCATGTCTGACCATGTCAGTTCTGTCCTTGGTCTGGTTTGCAACCCCTCTACTGACATAGGGGTTTATATTTCAGCTGGTGAACATATCCATACTGAACACGTAGGGTATTGTCTGGAAGCATTTGCACGGTCCAGCTATGCTGTGTGGACCACATTGCCCTCATCGATGACCTTAATGACTGTTTCAAATGGGTCAAACATGTTTAGGGGCAGGATCTGCACTTACGACAGCCACACTGGGTAGGGTCCAGTGTCAGTAGGTCCCCGATAGCTTTATGTCTGCGGTACATGCTGATCCTTTCCATAGCTGTGCAGACCAAGCTTGTCAGGATCCTGGCGTGGTAGTTTGCAGTATCCATTCAGGCAACACCTTTGTTGTGAAGGAACACTGTTGTTGTACACTGCTCTTTGGGTACATATCCTGTGGTAAGGCTGACATTGAGCAGTAGTGTGATTTGGTATTCCATTCTTCTTGGAGTCCATGTTGGCCTCAGCCCTGGACACCATCTCATACCTTTGCTGCTGTGTGTTTTGCTTTGTAGATGATGGCTGTTACCTCAGCATCTGCAATGTCAGGGGGCCAGCAGTCTGCTGGGATAGATATTTTGCATTCTGGGGGTTGCACTGCACCTGTCAGGTTGTATGTTGGCAATATGTGTGTGTGTTTGGTATGTTGTTTGTAATATCTGTGTGATTTGGAGCATATCTGTGAATTCCCAACATGGTTCCTACCATCAGTTGAGTAAGCCTTGTGATTATCCTTAGTGTCCTGTACAATTTGTATCTTCATAAGTTCATAGGTTCATACTAGCTATCCACCCTAGGGCATTAGTAAGCCTACCCAGAGTGTGTGTGTCTTTCGCCGCCCCTTGCTATGTGAATATTATGGCCATTTATGATTTACTTTACTGTGCCTCTGTCTGGACGTGACACAGTGAAGATCCCCAGTGTTCATCTACGATCATCCATCCACTTGGCAATATTCCTGTTGAGGGGTGTCAGTGAGGGGCTCTGCCTAACATGGAGTGGGATCCTGTTCCAGGGTGTGGGGAGCCTCTGGGTTATGTATCTGTCCCTCCAGCACATCCTATTTCATTATGTGTTGAGATTGACATCTGTCACTCTCACAGCTCCAATGGCTTTGATTTCCTGGGGTGGAGCATGTCCATTACTCCTGTGTTGGACATGGCCTTGTACAACAGACATACAATGCCTCTGTGTAGGCAGTCTGTGAATGCATTCAGCTGGGGTGTCTACAGCCAGGCAGCATATGACATATATTTGACACCCTTTATCCTCTTGGTGAGGTACCTTTGAGGTCTTTCTAACCACTGCAGGTGTCAGGTAAGGTACATCCCATATGAGTCATTGTACTAGATTATGTGTCTGATGAGAGAACAGTACAGGGGCACAGTGACCTCTGTTGATGTGAAACCTTTCATGATACGGTGTCCAATATAGACAGTCTTCCTAGCCACATTGGCATTGTGAGTGTCACATAAAAGGTTACTGTCGACTTGTGTCCCTAGGTCCCTGATTACTCCTTGCATGCATAATGGTTTACCACCTATGTGGTAATTCGTGAGTACCTTGTTTGGTATTTGGTGGAACATTCCTACTGTCCAGTGTCTTCAGGATGTCTGGGTGGGGTTCCTGTGTGTGAGAGTGTGGTCTGTCGCATGCTACAGACTGTACAGCAGTTTTGACTACAGTTAGGTGCACATGGGTGGTCTCCGCTGCTTCGTGCATTGTCAGTTACCTGGCCGTATGGGTGTCTGTGCTGCATATGGATACGCCCCCTCCTTTGATGTTTTGGTCCAGGTGTTGGGGCCATAACGCATGATATGAGGTATAACCTGGTAGTGCTGGTGTGCTGTCAGTAGGCTTGCAGCAGGTTTCTGTCACTGCACAGACATCAATGTTCTCCATACTGGGAAGTGCCTCAGGAGCATGCATATTGCAGTTTGCACATCTGGCATTGGTCAGCATTACCCTTATGTTTCTTACCACTTATGTTTTCTAGGGTGGTGGGTTAGTCTTTTCGGCCTTGCCTATGTACGGCTCTATGAAGGTGGCAAAGGCCTTATCCAGTATCCAGACGCCCAGGGGTAACAGGTGCAAGCCATCCCTGGAACAGCAGCATGGCTTGTCATGCATGACATCTCAAGCAGACAGACATTAGATCCTCTTGGACTGACAGCTGTAATTGTGCCACCTGTTAAAGCTGATCATTCTGTGTTTGTACTGTGGCATCATTCTTGGTGAGGGTTGGATGCTGCAAACGGCCACTGTCATACCGGCCTGGAGTACATACTCAGAGAGCTCATCCATGTCTCTTTTCATGTAGTCCAGGGAGGTACATCTCGGGTCATTCACACCAGCATGGACAATGACTGCATCATATTTCTGCTTGCTTTGGGGTGACCTGCGTACTTGTGTTATGTGGCGTATTGTAGCAGCCTTCAGGCAGCTTACTGTACCCTTTCCCTTGTTCAGTCTGGTGAGTGGGACAGCAGTGTGTCTGCCTATACAGACATCTATTACAACTGTATCAGGCATGTTGTTTCTCCTTCTGACCTGTGACTGTTTGGCACACCAGCTTTGTGTACTATGTGTTGCATGTGCTATGCTTGGAGGTTGTGGTCGCTTGGGGTCTGCTTTGGAGGTCTTTGTTGGTGTGGTGTGTTTGTAATTAGGGCCTCTGGGAATGTTTTTCTGTGTTTATGTGTTTGGTTTACAGTTGTGATAGGTGTATGTGGGACTGGGTTTGTGGTGTGTGTAGTTACCTTCTCCTCCTGACTAGTTTTGACAGTACTGAGTTGGGGGAGCTCAGCCTCTGGTTTGGATAAATGGTTGCATCTCTCACATATATTTGTATTTATTGGGGGGAGTTGAGGGTTGTCTGTGTACTTGGGGCAGGTGTAACACTGCCTCAGGATTCACAGATTCTACTTGTTGTAGCTGGCCTTCGTGGATTGTATGTGTGGACATATTTTATTGCCATACTACTGATCAGTGATTACTTCCCTTTTTATGTTTGCTCTATCATGTAGTAGCTTCCTCATTCTCTTGCATGGTTTGGTAATGGCTGGAGTCCAGCATGCCAGATGCCTGCGTGTATGGCATTGTGTCTTGTTGTTATTTGTGATTGCATAATCCAAGCATTCCTGGCTGTGTTCATGGAATGCCTGTATAACAGGTTCTGTGGTGTGTCCCATATTCTGCACCTGCACAGGGCCTTTAGTGGATTCCACATCAGTTTGGAGGGGTGCAACTTATGCTTTACACATGTTTTTCACTGTGGTTTTCTGTCCAGGGACTATGGTCAGGATGTGTATATCCGGTGTGATTACTCTATGGTCTGGTCTTACCAGTGAGGGATACACTTCTCATCTTGCCATCCAGTATGCATGTTGCTGATTATCACATCCAGTATGCTTACCCCTCTTGTGGGAGTGGTATGTTGTTCCTGGGCATTTTGGTTTATGGATTCTAGGAACTTTTCTCCTACTGTGTTGGTGCTAGTATAATGCTCCCAGTGTATGTCTGGGTATTTTCAGTCAACCAATATAATGTGGTTTGGGGGGCTTGATATATTCATGTATTCCAACATAGGCCAGGTGCAGTTCCTGGTGTTAGGACAGTAGTCTGCAGCAGGCTATATACTGGGAGGCAGTTTTAGCCACTGGTACTTGACCATGGCTAATCCATGCTGCTTCTTGTTGTGGTACCAACATGGGGGTGTGGTTATCCTTGACAATTATTGCTAGTCACCCTCCTTTTGTAGCTTGTTCCATGTTTTGAGGCTGTACAGCACAGTATGAGGTGTAACCTGGTAGTGTTAGGGTGCTGATGTGAGCCTTGACCCAGTTTTCTATTACAGGACAGATATCAACATTCTCCATACTGTGTGCATTTATACTGCACGCATCTTGCTGTTTAGACTTCTGGCATTGGGTAGCATTACATCTAGGTTCCTATCCCTTGTGGTACCTATGAAGGTGGGTTTGTGTTTTGAGACTTACCTATTCAGGGCATGCTGTGGGTACTGACAGCCTTTGCCAGTATCCATGGGGCCTGGACTGATAGGTGCACGCCACCCCTAGCAGGTGGTGCATCATGTCATGCTCAGCATGTCTTCCCAGGCTGAAACACATTGGCTCCCTTTTGACTAACTGCATTACTTCAGCCAATTATTGCAATTGATCATCCCATCATCATTTTGTGGCTTCATGCTTGGTGAGGGTGGATGTTAGTCAGGGTCCTCAAGTGTGCATATAGTACATGGTGTTACATTACTTAACACATGGCATTCATGCCTCAGGTGATGCTGCAGGGCTGCCTCTGTCAGATGCACATATTACACTCCCTGTACATGTTTGTGAGCAGGTCATGTCATTTTAGGCATCCCTGTTATTATTTGAGTGAGTCAGAGAGGGGTATCATTCCCAGGGTTCCTACTGAGCCAGTGTATGTGCTATGTGTTGCCTCTTTGCCAAGGCCAGGGCATACTGGGCACGCCTCCTTCTGCCTACTGGGGCAGGCTCAGGTTGTTCGTGCTCCGAGTCACGCTCTGCCTGTGATGGCCTTGGCAATGGTGGGGTGCTGTTTGCCCCAGCCCTATGCTGGTCCTGCTGCAGCTGTTTTCACAAGATCATATTATGTAGCATAGCACATACCATGACAACTTGGGTACATGTAGTTGGTGAGTACTGCAAGGCTCCACCAGATGTGTCCAGACACCGGAACCATGACTTGAGCAGCCCAAACACACGCTCTATTACATTACGTGTTTGTGTGTGTGCCTCATTATGGCGTTCCTGTTCAGGTGTGTGTGCGTTTCTGATGAGTGTCATCAGCCACGGCTCCAGTGCATAACCTGCATCCCCCACTAGGTGTCTGTGTGGGATGTTCCCATTGGCAAATGTCTGGTACAGCTGTGTCAAATGCCAGATGTGGGAATCATGGTAGCTCCCAGGGCAGCCAGCACACACATTCATTATTATGCCCTGGGCATCACACACGACCTGGCAGTTGATGGAGGGGAAGCCCTTGCGGTTAATGTAGGCCCTACCCCGCTCACCGGCTGGTGCTTTGATGCGTATGTGCGTGCAGTCTATTGCACCCACTGCCTCAGGATATTCCGCTATTTGCTGGAAGAGACGCATATTGCTGGCCAATACCTCACGGGCATTGGGGAAATATACATGATCACCGACTTGTGCTGACATGGCATCCAGGAACTGGTGCAGTACCCTGGAGGCTGATGCCTGTGATATCCCCATCATATCACCAGTTGGCCTCTGGAAGGTACCTGTTGCTAGTATTCTTAGGCCAACACATACCTTGGTTTCCACTGGGATGGGTTCCCCTCTGTAGGTTCTGTGTGTGAGGCGGGCCTGCACAGCTTGACAATTTGCTGCAGGAGGTCTCTGTCCACCCTGTAGCGCTCTACTATCTCCAGCTCATGTAACCCGTGGTAGGTGACCTGGGCCTGTACACTCTTCTCCGTCTCCTCACTGTGGGTTGTCTGGCACCATCTGCATTGTCACCACCCTCAGCAAGTCGCCTATGTCTCATTATGACAGCTATGGAAGCCCCTAGCATTTCTGCTCTGAGTTCAGTTTTTTCAGTTTTCACTTCTAATAACTTACTCCTGTCTTGCAGTGTCTCTTGAGAGAAACATCCTGCACTGCTGTTTGCAGAGTTTAAAGTGCTGGGCTGGGCTACTATTCTGCCTGTGTAATTGCCTGCTTCTAATTGTTTTCACCTACTAGCTCCAGCAGTATTCCCTGCTAGCTTCCTACTAATTCTGTTGCTTCCTTTTTCCTTTCTGTTTCCTCAGGGGGGAGCAGCGTGCATACCAGCAGAAACACGCTCACAGTGGCTTACACGCGTGCACGCATGCTTCCACGGTTCAGGATCTGCCTATTCAGGTTAAAACGCACGCACACCAGTGCAAACAGTGTTACAAATCTACCAACATGCTCCCACATGCTCAGTCTGCCTTACACACGCGCACACTGTCCTACTCGCGCCTCATGGCGCGCATACATGCGCATGCACGCCCAGCAAGAAGCTTTGGTGTAAGTAACAGTGTACACCTTCCATTTCTTGACTTTCCCATGCTTATCTTGTGGCACTCCTCTTTCCATGATCTGTGTCTGTCATCTGTCATGTAACACTGACCTCCAATGAACTGCATTTCTTTCTACCATTCCCCCCTGTGATTTCACCTATCTCCTACTCTATTCCTCCCTCTTATGTATCTCTTACACTACTCAGCATGTGCTCATTTGCTATGTGACTGGTGGATTCAGTATCCTAACCCTCATTTACATCAGATTGCCTACTGTCTTAGACTCAGCTTCCCCCCTTAGCAACCACTAAACGGTGGCCATGTTGTTTTTGGTCTGCTGGTCCCTGCATTGCAAATCCATGTATTGCATAAAACCCACATTTGTGGGTTTATAACCTTCATTTTTATGTTTTATACAGAGCAGCATGTTTGCGTGGGGCTGCACTGCGTTTAAACATCAGCATATTTTTTTAATATTTGCATCGGGGTACCTTGCCAATGGCCACATATTTGGCCATTGGCATGCTGCCTGACACATATGCACCCTTTATTTGGAGCTGACATGGCTCCATTGTGATTTTTGCAGAAACGTACTCAGTTGTCAACTGAGTACATTTCTGCAGCTAAAACGGCTCTTACATGGGCTGCTTTCTGTTTCATGGATCGCTACTCTACCTCATTTGCATGCCTTTTGGCTGCAAGTGAGGTATTTAGCATATCCATGCCCAGTCCGTGTAAGAGATGTTTTAGCTGTTCCTGGATCGTGAGGCTTGCATGGAGTGTTACACGTCTCTTACACTCCGTGCAAGCCTTTGTGAATCCTGCCCATGGTTATACCTCTCAAGCTCCTACTTTAGGAATTAAGTACACATTTTTCCAATATCTAGGACAAGGTCAGGAAGACAGGATAAAAGAAATATGAAAATGCAATATAATTCTCTAGTCAGCCAAATAAAATGAGTCTGTGTATGATTTAATGTAGTATTTTTGTAACTAAGCACATACCCATTGATTTCTGATACTATTTTATACTATTTTCTTACCTTTCTGTACCAAAAAAAAAAAAGACTCTATGGGGGGCAATGGCCACCTTTAAAGGAAGCTTTTGTACCAGTGCTGCTCCTGTTGGGTATTTGTCTATAATGATTAAGGTCTGACTTTGGATATGTGTTTAAAATCACCTGAGGATGTTTTGCTTAAAAATGATTATGCATTTCTATGACTTATGAATAAAATATTGGGTATTAAAATATTGAAACATAAACTGAACATGTTGTTGGAGTATCATAAAGAGTACTTCTTTTATGAAACCGTCTTCCACTCTACTTAAGCAACATTCTTCCCTTACTCTCTTCAGATGTAATTTGGATGAATGGATTGGAAACTGCAAATTCACACTCAGTTTAGCACCCATGCCTCTCTTGGATAAGGGCAGCAAGTAAATGTCCCAACATATATCCTTGTTCTGCCTGCCTCAAAGTTATTCATATACAAAATATGTGTTAAAACCTACCAAGACAATGTAAGGCCAGGCTTCTTAAAATCCTCACAGATCCATAATTTATAAATACCTATAAACATATGAACCTATATAATATAGTAGCTCCAAGGATCAGATGAATTAGGATTAGTAAAAAGGAATTCCACCAAAGTCAATCCATAGAAAAGTAATATCTACCCATAACATAATAAATGTGTACAACCTTATTTTCTATTGAGAGTAAACTCCTGCACATCTCCAGTGAGAGCCATGCCCTATGGTCTAAGTATCCAATTATATAACAATGTTCATGGTAGATACCACACTGAGAATAGGGCAATATTATAACTGTGATTGAGCCAAGTGAAGAAACTACATTTTGTAATTTCCAGTATAAAAAGTAACACTGTAATTAAACTAACATCAAAGTGGAATAGCTGGCATTATAAAAACATTGAGAAAAATATGTTGAAATATTGCATGACAGCAGAAGGTTGTTCAAAATGGTTTAAAAAATCAGTATAACATTAAACACTGCAACTATAGGACTCAAGAATGAAAAATCTGCTAATGTATTCAAAGACAGAAAACATGCAAAGAGCACAGTTTTCTAGCACAATGATTATTTGTGTTAATGCTATCTATTTGATGAACAGCTTCAGATTTTCTCCTATGGTATGCAGATATCTGTGTAATATGTGTCTGTCTGATGTCTGCATCCATCACAGTATAAACTGTTTTGTGCCCAATAATGAACAGTAAATGGATTTGCAAAAAGACTCTTCTGCAATTGCGAGATGGTATCCTTGCCCAGGGGAAATTGAAATCTGCTAATAAGCTTTAATTTAAATTGGCAAAAGAAAAGCAGAGATTTTTAGTTATAGGGATCATCAAGGAAAACACTTCAAGGCAGCACCAGATATATACATTGACAAGCTCCGTTATCAAATTACTGAAAATGATAATCTATGGCTAGTGAAGACAGTATGAGGCTGAGCGGTAAAATTACTTTAATTAAATAGCAGTCAGCATATCAAAATTCAAATCTGTTTACCATCACAGAACTAAATTCCTTTTCATTTAATTACTCTCTGTTATATTATCTATAAACCTGTTTTGAAATTAACTTCCTCATTAAGGCATTAAGTTATTAGGATATTAAGCTTCAAAATGTATGTACATTCTGAATTAGTCATTCGGTGATCTAATATGCACTGTGATATTACTGTGATGTTCTAAGAAGTGGACCTTAGTTGGAATTGTTATATAACTATACATATTTTATTATAAATTGTATGTTTTTAATGTGTGATGTGGAATGTAAATTGATTAAATTTCATATTCTTCCTTCTTAATGCTGGCTATTGATTTTATAAGTTACATTAATAAGAAGATACATGGAGGTAACAGGGCTAAAATAATTCAGTGAAAGAAGTTAAATTAACAGTATTGAAAATTCTGTAAAGAATATTTCTGAGAAGACTGAACTGTAGGTTTAGAGCCTCACTTTATGCACTCGACAGTGGAGGTTAGGCACTGTAGGGGACGTCTTGTTGTTGTCCTCTGTTCTGCAATGTCATTCCTATCTGTACTTTATAAATGGCATTGTGATAGGCTAAAAGCTGCATATACCAGTGGAGTAAGCTGTGGATTTAGAGCATGTTGAACAGAGCACCACAGTGTACATCAAGAACCTTGTGATCTCTAACAATGACTCCTCTATGCTCCAAGTATATAACATGTCTAGCTTGGGAAGCATTGGCAATCAAGAATATAATATTTTTAAATAATTGGTCCATGAATACCCAGCAACTACTTTTCATCCAATACTTTGTAGAGTGTTCCTGAGTGCCCACAGGTTACCTGGTATACTGGTCAAGCTTCTCTCAATTGCCCAAATGGTATCAGCCATGTCCTCTACCTCCATTCTGTAGATGGTCATCCTGAAAATAAGATTCACTTATGTATCACTGATTGTCATTTCATGAAGAAACAAAAGTAAGTAACATGTTAAAGAAAGGTTTAATTGAAAAGGACAGACATATAAAATTCATACTTCTTATTTCAAATGAAGTACAGTCAGCATACTGCCAAGTATATTTGTATGGTGCAGTGGTACATTGGTGGATGGTGCAGTGGTGCAGAAGTTTGCATTGTTACCTCATAGTAAGAGGTTCTCTGGTTCGATTCTCTGCTGGGGTGAATTCTGTGTGGAGTCTGCATGTCTTTCCTGCATCTGTGTGGGTTTCCTCCAGGTGCTCCGGTTTTCTCCCCATGTTACAAAGACATGTGCCTGGAGCATTTCTCCATGGCCTCCGCTGAAAATTGGCTCATTCCAAGTCAGACTTTCCTGGTAAACAAATGTGAAATAAATAAATAAATAAATAAATATATTTGTGCACATATCACATAACATTTTTACTATCTAACATTTTCTTTCTTAGTATTCAGTGTAACATTTTTACAGTCCTGCCTTACATTATAGATATTTATAAGCCATATCAGGTTTGCTTTTAGATCTGTAATATTCCAGGGATACCTTTTTAACAAATTTATCTCATAATACTTTCCATATCATGCATATCAAAAACGTGTGAATGCTGCTAACATAAATACTTTACTATAAGTGCTTGAATGCTGTTAGCTCTTGACATACTTGTTGTCACTTCCTCTAAAAAGA
The DNA here is from genome assembly GCF_019279795.1 of Protopterus annectens. NCBI lineage: Eukaryota > Metazoa > Chordata > Ceratodontiformes > Protopteridae > Protopterus > Protopterus annectens. The sequence goes on along the minus strand of NC_056746.1, from coordinate 1,418,564,176 downwards.
ACATTCCCTAACTCCCAATAACCCAGTCCTACTGAACTACCTAGGCGTACCACCACCCAATCCTAGTAATCTGCATTACCCACTCAGACCCCTAAATGTAACTCTAAAATACCCACTCTGTCCTTAACCCTAACCTGAATTTTTACACTTTAATCCTAAAACTCCTGTCCCACTCCATAAAACTAAATTCCCTGAGCACTGTCTAATCCAAAAACTTCAATCCTGATCTGTAAGTCTAAATTTCCCAAGTCTCCCAAACCCAAAATCTCTCCCCCACTCTATAACCTAAAGTATCCAATCACTACCTAATCTTACTTCACTTCACCTCCCTAAACCTAAATTCCCCAATCACTTTCTAATCCTAAGAATCACTTTCTCTTCCATAATCCTAAATTCCCCAGTCAGTGTCTAAACATAAAACTTCACTACTGTTCCCAAAACCTAAATTTTCTCCTCCAATCACTGCCTAAAAACTTGATATAAACTCACAACTGCTCCCACTCCCTCAACACATTTGTCACACTTAACTTGCCTGAACTCATATAATATGTTTGATTACAGTGTGACAGCTCCACTCTCCACGTGGCTGTCAACCTTGTCCAAATACATTATTTGACATCTGTCACACTTGCCATGACTGAACTCATATATTATCACAAAATGCCACTAGTTTGGGCATATTGTGACAGATCCCATCCCCACATGGCTGTCACACCTTGTCTAAACACATTATTTGGTTTCAGTGCAAATGGAAGGCCTGTATCATCTGTAACACACAAGTCCCTGACTGTGAGAATGTGGTGTTCAAGCAGGAATTGAGCAGTTGTAGTAGACCTGATCCACTAATATACATTCACATACAAATAAAGACAACATTTCTAAATAAAATAGGCAGTGTAACCAAGTGTGGCTTAGACAGTGAAGCATATAGAGAAACAAATAAAATCAAATCAACTAACCAAACATATAGTTTAAAAATAGCAAAAAAAGAAGAAAAAATAACTTATTAAAGGCTACAATTTGTACAAACCTTTATTGCTTATATGCTCATTCAGACCTGAAGAACTATCTGCTTTAAACATGAGCTGCCACAACAGCTATCTAGATTCAAATAAACATACAAAATCTCTTCTTATATCAATTTTCACATGCTCAAATGCTCAAAAAAAGAAAGAAAGGAAATGATTTGCACAAAATGCTTTGCTTGTGTAAGGAGCTTTTTTGTCTTTGGGGCTTACATATGCTAATCAATCATTTGAGAGTGTTTTCTAGAAGGCTTCCCCACATAAAAGCTTTCACAATTTACATAGGTATGAAGATATACCATTCCAGTGGAGTTGCATTTGTGGTGACCTCTTACACCATAACTCATTCCCATACTGGACAAAAATAAACTTGGCCCAGAATTGATGAAGCAACATTACCTGGACATTCCACAGTACAGAAGTGCTGTCAGGTCTTTGTGTGACTGTGAAACAGCTAGGTTGACTATCTTCTTCCAAAATCTACATAAATGTGTCCATTTTATTAACTAGGAATGGTCTTCCTCCCACCAACTTGGCCAAATCTGCATTGTCTAGCATGCTCTTCCATTTATTGCTAATAATCTTGTGAACACAAGCAGAACCCAAAGAATATTTGGCAACCAAACATATTGCTAAAATCCTTTCTTTCTGTGTTATGCAGATTTGTAACTAACTAGAGCTTCTCTGTAGAAGGTACTCTGAAAAGGCTTTTCTGAAAGCCGAGGCACCAGAGAAGTTATTTGCTCTTAATGGTAAAAGAGTTTGAAGTTTTGCTGTTAACTTTTACTGCAGAAGTAATTTTTTTTTATTTTAATAAATCAGTCTGTGTACTAAACTGAGTGAATTCATCTGGCCTGGAACTTGTGGTGTGAGGTCTGGTTTGTTCTACATTGTGGTGCTTTAACTAGAACTTCTATTTCCTTTAAAGATAATATTGGTCTGTATTTTTAGCTGTAGTCATGAATAACTTCAGTTCTGAACATCTTTCACGTTTTGCAGAAATCTCTGATGCATACAAGATTACAACAATTTTGTTGTTCTTCTTTCGCTTTTCCCAGTTAGGGGTCACCACAGCGGAACTCTGGTCCGCTAATGATTGGCAGTAGATTTTTTACAGGTGCCAAGGTGCCAGCTTGATGCCCAACCTTCAGAGAAGGCACACCCATTCTATGCATGCCTTTCGAACACCACTCAACCACGGGGAGGACATGCAGACTACACACAGAAGATGCTCCAGCTGAGAATCAAATGGGAGATCCTCTTGCTGTGAGGCAACAACACTACCGCTGCACCACCGCGGCTTCCACAAGATTACAACAATTAATGTTTAATAAACAAAGCCATTAGCTGAGTGATTTTTTTTTTGTTTGTTTCTTTTTATCTGCATGGAAATGTGACACTTGGAGTTAAAAGCCAACTATTACAAGGTCATTGTAATTTGGCAGTTAGAATACAAATTGGTCACTTAAAGGAGTGGTATTGCACTATGCAAAAAACAGAAGAGATCATAAAAGAGAAAGACTTGTTGACCATTACAGCAGAAAGAATGAAAATAATCTATTTGACTCAAGATAAGAAGAAGATAAGAGTTCTCATGAAATGCCAGGGTACTGCTAAGCACATGTTGAGGCTCATATTTCAGAGAAATTGAAGTGTTTTCTGACATTCAATATAACATTGTAAAAGAGCTATTTGGAATATTTCCACCAGTTTTGGTGGTCCTACTACATCAATGTTTCAGTTGGATGAAAAGATTCTAGAAGAGGTTTATCAGAATATCAGGTGGTCTCAGAAAGCTAGGAAATGGACATAGGTTGCGTACCATTTACATTAATAATGTAGTGGAGATAAGGTAAAAGGACAAATAATACGACTCACAAGATCCCAAGAAGAATGCTTGGGAGAGGGGACTTCCATTGTATGGGGAAATTATCCTATCTGTGAGAATAGTGATCCCAGACTGATTATAATGGCAATGATGGTACAGAAAACAAAAGCTCTATATGTGAGGCTGGAGGGTTTTAGCCAGCAAGAATAAAGCTTTTGAAGTATGCCACAAACTTTGTGTTTGTGCAATAGAATAGAATCTGTAAAGCTATTGTCTATCCATGTACCAGGGCGCTGTTATCCATGTACCAGGGCGCTGTTATCCATGTACCAGGGTGCTGTTATCCATGTACCAGGGTGCTATGCATTTTCTTTACTCTTCTTTTTTGTTAGTTACTTGAGTAAATATACTACAGACGTTATTCATTTACTTAAGATCAAGTTATGATACTTACAGAGACGGAAAGAAGTCTGGTCAGCACAAAAGAGAAACTCTACTAATCTTTGAGTGACCCCCCTAGGCTTTACAGAGGCAAATATCTCTTTTGGTGTGACAGTGGCAGAAGACGATGGTAATGTGAGAGTGAGAAAATGTAGGCTCCTGCTCAGTTATTCAAATCAGTTTTGGGCATAGTATTTTCCTTTATTATTTGAGACAGATACAATGGAGATGTTTTTGTTTGTATGTGTCTCCTTAATTGCTGTGCTGTTTTGCAGGCCCATGGAGAAAAGGCAAGATAGGATCTACACTACCTGACATGGATTATACTTATGTGCCATTTAGGAACTTCAGAATTAAAATAATTAGGAAGCCGGGAGGGCTTGTCCCACCAAATGGGGAAGCTGACGAGCTTGTTGTTCTGCAAAAGCTGTAATTTAAAATGTAACATTTGCTCTTATTATGTAGTTACAGAGGTTTTTAAACTCTCAAGCACATGCATTGTGAGGAATTGTAGGCAAACATTTGCATTATGAGCTGATGGAGATGCATACACAAAAAACAGACATCTCACTTCAGAGGTTGGCAAGTGGACTTCTGAAAAATATAGTCTGCTGAACAAGGGGCATATATTGTTTGCATATGCAGATGTTCAACTGGAATGAAACAAGGTAATACTGAAGTAAAGTGAAGTAAAGGACTATAGATCACAACATTTGAAAAAGGAAACACTATTCAGGATAAAGACACAGCAAATGTGGGATACAAGACCAGACTTGGTGAACCAATGTGGTTTATGAAAGTGGAGAACAAATAATGTGAGCGATTTGCAGAATGAAATGTAAATGTTTTTCACATCATGCTTTCAATACAAAATTAATTGTGTTGGCAGATGATAACAGATGTTCTACTGACGTTGCCTGCAGAGGGATTGAATTTCTGGAGGAATTGTCATTACAATAAGGTGATACTACAAGCTTATAGAATGAATGGTAAAACCAGACTAAATGGAGACTACTGAGACCAATAAAGTGACATTTTGGGTACAGATAACATGAAGACAAAATTAATTAATCTAAGGCAACACGCAGATATGATTATTTTCCCATAAGATAGTTTGTCACTAAAACCAGTGAACTGATGAGCTGGACATTAATATGCAATGGCCTATGTAGCAAGGAATGATTTTTATCAGTTTTAAGATAGTTTCTTTTTTCTGTTTTTGACTTTTGACTTTCATAGCAACTGCCACTATGTGATTCAAAATGGAAAAGACAAATTGCAATACAGCAGTTGACTGGCTGGAAAAAGATGCACGTAATAGATATAACTGTTTTTTATATAAATTACCTGGAGTATGGATACTGGATTACAAATAAGAGACAAGCTTTGTTTTAAAACATGCATATAGAATATATTCTGTGAATACTTTTCTATTTAAGAACAGAGCAAGATTTACTATATAATGCAGATCAGCCTAGACCTGTTTAATGGGTGGGATGGTTTACATCCCAATGCTGGTTGTAATAGAATGCATTGTTTATAGTGCAGTGAGTTTCAGTTTTAAATTTAATAAAAAGATTTTACTAGAAAAGGCTGCAGTAAGTCTGTTTAGTGTAATACACATAAAAAGACATGGTTTGTACATGCTAGGTGCCCTAATTTAACACGTGCAGCTTAACTACAATAGAAAAATAGTGAAAATCTCAACAGAGTCTGGTTTTAAGTAAGAGTAGAGATGAAGAAGAAAGGTGCAGGTTAGAGAAAAAAAAAACACAAAGACATACAAGGGCAAACACATTTTAAGATAATAAAGGTTGGAGCACCTATGTATAAAAGTATACACCAGGGCAAAAAAATCAATAAAAAAATGATAGAAAGGAAGGGAATGTTCAGATGTCAAGGAGACCTTGGAGAGTAAAAGATAGCTGAAGAATAGATTAAGATACAAAAGCATGTATGACATATTATTAATAACCAAATGTGGATTGAGAAAGAAACCCTGAAGGCAGAGAAAAGAAAGAAAGAGAACTAATTGATGATAAAAGAGAAAGCAATGAAAAAGTATAAAAAAGAAAAAAAACTTTCCCTAAAATATATAGCAATGATTCATGGCTTTCAGATGTGTGCTTAGCATAAATGTGGTAGAGTATAGCAATAACCCATGCCTGGGTGTGGGTAATGCTGGATTTACCCACGGTTGGTGTGGTTTGGTCACGAGGGCGAAGCCCGAGTGGCCAAACAAAGCCAACCGTGGGTAAATCCAGCATTACCCACACCCAGAAGTGGGTTATTGCTATTATACAATGACATTATTTAAGAAAAAAAATAATTACTTTTATTAAATAATGGCATTGTATAATGCCTCCTTGCTGCCCTTCCGCAGCTGTCTGGTATTCTGCGGCAGTTCTGATGTACTGTGCATGCGTATGCTTACGCAGTACATCAGAGCTGTGGGCGGAAGCAACGAAGAAAGCAAGATCTCCGTTGCTTTTTACAAACTGTTTCACTATGTTAAATGGGTTTAACGTAGCGAGACAGCTTTAAAAAAAGAAACAGAGAATCTCCGTTGCTTTTTTTAAAGCTGTCTCGCTATGTCAAACTCGTTTAACATAGCGAGACAGTATGAAGCAATGGAGATCTTGCATTCTCCGTTGCTTAAAAAAAGAGTTATAGTAATGGAAAAAGTCCGGGCGACCGGACCTTTTTTCCATTACTATAACTGATTTAAAACGTGCACGTTGACCAATCAGCGTGCACGTTTTTGAATATTAATTGGGGGTCGTTGTATAATGTGTAATGTTATAAGAGTTAGTAGACTTTATTCTTAGTTCAGGATACCCTTCATTACATCCATTATGCAATGACTAAGCAAATATAAAAGCAGTAAGTTAGTTATGTTTTGGCTAAGGGGTAAATGACAGTAGAAGAGGTAGGGATTTTGGAATAAATATCAGATATCAATGAACATTATTGATTCACAAGATCAGGGAAATATGTAGAACTTTGTTGGCATAAAGTTACCTGTAGGATTTTAAAGACTTATAGAACACCAGCAAAAATAGCACGTAAAGTACATACAATAGAAAAAACTGTAGCCATGCAGTTGTATCATGAGCAAATGGAGATGTATGGGAAATAAACATTCCACTTCAGAGGGTCAGACAATTTTCTGAAAAATATAATCCGATGAATAATGGACAGCTATTGTTTGCTTATGTGGCTGTTTAGATGGAATGAAACACAATGAATGTGGAGCGGTTTACAACTGTTGGTGTTGACGAGACATATAAATACTTATTTGATATACAGGAGACATTTACAGGATAGTCCTCAGATTCCAAAACTGAATGAGTTTGGAATAACACCAAAACAGGTAGTGAGAAAGACAGACATGATCAGAATATATAAGAGTTAAGGTTGGAAGATGATGTTACATGCTCATTTAAATGTTAGCTCTAATAGCAAAATTTAAAGGTAAAAAATATGCTCCTTGGAAAAATGTATAGGTAGCACCTGAGTGATATTATCAAAATCTTTGCAGTGCTTCCCAAGGATGTATGTCATAAGAGTTGCTGGCAAATGGCAAAGAAGTTGTAAGAGCTCTTTGTAAACAAAATATGTGTATGATAACAGCATTACATGCAGAATTCCTACTAATACAACAGTAAGATGGCTCAAGTCTTCATGGTGCTGATTTCAGCCCACTGCTAAAGCTTTAGCTCACCTACTTTCCTGATCCACAAATCATAAATGATAAATTATAGTATTGCTCAGCAAATGCTTGTTCCATGGCTACGCACATGATGGAAAAATAATTATATATAAATTTTAACCCCACAAAAAGATTTGCTTATATGTATTCTAGGTGTAAGTTTCGGTTATCATGCATTGACTGATTATTTTACAAAAAAATTAACACAGTTCCATTAGATTATCACAGATATTTTGCAGAACTCTGTTGGAGTATGTTCATTTTTATGAATTTTGCTTTTACAGAAATGGGGAGTGACTTTGAAAATGTTCTTATGTAGGTGAACTGAATTGTTTGTCTTTATTTGTTTATTTGACTTCTATGTTTACTGGACATAATGACTTATTTTAGCTATTGTCTAGTTACTAGGAGTATAGAGGCAATTTACATGTGGATACATTGAGAAGAAAAACATTTTGTGATATGTACCTTGCAGAGTGACTGCAATTAGTCATGTGGACAGGGGTGGTCTCTCAGGGAGAAGCATACAGAAGACAAGGGCCAAGCTTTTAGAATCACTTTAGTAAAATATAGCTTTGCTGCGTTTACCTCTAGCATCCTGTAATGAACAGAGTATGAGATGTTTAAGAGGCTTCACTACAGTGGGTGTGGCAGCTGGTGTTTAAGGCACAGTAGTAACTCACTCCAGCGCCTGTCACCAAACATGGAGGATGAACTGAGCTGCATTCTGATAATTACCGAGGAATGCATACATCAAGCAGAGAGTGAGGAACATTTCTAGGATAACCTCTGTTTTAAGGGTCCTTGTGAAGGAGGAGAAATGGCCCTGATGAAGTAGTAAAGATACCAGGAAGCACAGGAACTGACACAACTTATGAGTGCTGGGAAGCTATACAACCATTTTAATAAGACAATTATACTTCCTTTGTGGAAAGTTACAGTCCAGCATGTAATTTCTGCCAGCTGGCATTAGAATTAACATTACTTACTTGTACTGCATATTCTAGCATGCTTACATTTTATACTACCCTTGGCTAATGCATGCTGCCTTCCTTGGTTAATGGATTTGAAGACCTATAGTATGTTCCAAACAATAAGTGGTTTCTGATAAAATACAAGTTTTTCTCTCTTTCTAGCTAAAGTTGGATTTTAGTTCCTTTTGGAGTTTCTAGATCTGTCACTTTCTCTTTATCAGCAGTGCATATTTTAAGAGTATGAACTTGACCTTTGTGGAGACACGTGTCATTAAATTAGATAACTATATAAAATAGTGAGTGTAATGTTATTTATAAATGAGTATCTGTTGATATTTTGTTTTAGTTTGATATATTATAATATTTCTATATAAATTGATGTTGATCCATTATCTAATGATGTTATTTGCGCATTGACAGGATATTTATTTATATCAAGCTATACTTTTTATACATTTTTTAAATTATTTTAACATGTTCTTAGATTTCTGAACACATCAATATGAATGATGGAATAGTTCCAATAAATCTTATAACATTATTATTAATTATGAAATGGACTTGCGCTACTCGGTCAAAAATTTCTGTTTGACTGACTATTAAGTAATGGTCCATAGGGGCTTTTAATAAAGGAAAGAAGTCATCCTACTACAGGGTCGACTATCTGCTATATTTGTTTTCGCTGATCTAGCCAGCGGACATTATAGTAACTCTTGAATGAATGTTTTTTGACATGTTGTTATTCATTTATTCCATTATATAAAGATTTATATTAGATAATACTTTTGAATTTATGAATGTTTTGAATGAAATGTATAATACACATTATGATATATACTTGTATAAACAGCCTCTATATAAATACTTTATATAAATGGTTTTGCAATTGAGACACAATGAATATATTATATAATTATTACTTTCGATCCTAGGATAGTGAACCTATTTTTATGAAAAAGAACTTAAAAATATAATATTAACTTTGACAATGGCCTTTCTTTGGACTTGACTTATGAGAAAAAGGCATTAGAAAGACGTTTTTAGTCTGTTGCTTTAATTAGTGAATTGATTGCAGAATTAATCAAATCATTATTGTTTATATAATTGATTAATTGATGCTTGCTTCTTGTATATAAACGGAGAGCCCCATTTGTTTGATTGTAACCTGATGAAGCGCACCTGTGTGTGCGTGAAAGCGCTCGTTCAACATTAAACTTTTTTACTTTTCATGGTGGTTCCTTGCAGTCTTTACTTTCAGCATATTTTAAGAGTATGTTAATATGTCAAGCGGCTACTTCCCATTTCACTAAGATTATATTCGGGATTTTATATTCTTAACAGTATATCAGGCTACTGTTCCCTCAGTTTTACTAAGACTATATTTTTGCCACAGATACTCCCTCCTCCTGCAGTGTCATCAACTGAGGAGTGTATTTGCCAGTTAGGACATCATGTGTTAACTAAGGTAGCAAAGTTACCTGATGTAGTACATTACCCAACAGGCTTCATAGGTTCAGAGATTTTTACTAAACTTACAGCCAGAAAGAGACCATTGAGACACTAAACCAAATCAGTCTGTATTATGGGGAAATGATGTTCCCCATTAAGTAGGCTTTCTCAAGAAATCTGTGTTAAAAATGTGAGAGCACCCATGGAGTCCTCCAGACTGGTTATAAAGTTGCTAATGAATTACATTGCTTGATAGGTTAAGTCAGCCTTTTCTAGAAATGGGGTATACATTGGGTTAAGTATCTGTCATGCATTTGGTGGTGTTGATATAGTAGTACAGTAAACTCTCAGTTAACTGGAACTCAAGCAACCAGGAAAAAAATATCAAAGAGATACAGTACAATTTTCATGTGTTCCACTTTCTGCCCCCCCACACACACAGAAGCATACCTTACATTTTTAGAGTTTTAAAAAAGAAGGTAGGAATACATTCCCTCTCTCCCCAACCTGAGAACAAGTCAAATCAAAGAAATAGTATAGGGCAGAGTATTAGTCAGGCCTATTTTTAATAGCAACTCTCAAGCAACCAGAAACTACAGTTATCCGTCATCTACCAATCCCCATGGGTGCCGGTTAACTGAGAGTTTACTGTATATGTTTAGGTATCAAGACTGGACATTTCTTTTACCTCTGGTTCTGTTTAGAAGGAGTTCAAAGAGTGTTGGATCATTCCATGCATGGAAGGTTAAGCAGAAATCACTACTCAGGAGTCTGTATGACTGAGTAGAGGGGCAGAGGTTTTGGTATATCAGAGTAGGTAACAGTACTGAGACATAAGATCTTTTTGATGAGGAAACAAGGAGGTCTCTAGCTAGTTTAGGTAGTTTGTGAGGTACATGTCAAAGAGTGCATGACATTTAATGATAGGCACAATAAGCAATGAATAAAGTGGGATTATAACTTCTTTGGATGTTGCTAAAATACTAGGAAAGATAAGTTGTACAAAGGAGAAGGATTTTCTTATCACCATAGAGTTGTGGTAGTTAAATGTGGGATTGTTATCAGTATGCACACCTCAGTACCTGATGACTGTGTCAGACTTAAGAGAAATGTTATCTATATGGCAGACAGTAGTGATACAAGATATACCAAAGGAAACTATACTGCATTTCTTGATGGTGAGAGTAATTCCATGATTAATACACCAAGCATTTGTTTAGTTCAGCCTAACGGATTATTGAATATCAGAATGAGATTTGATAATAATCACCAGTTTGCAATCATCAGCAAAAGTTTGCAATCATCAACAAATTTGGCTAGCTAGAGCAAATATCCCAAAACCTTACAGACAACTAATTATCAGTTCAGAAACACATGTTTAAATTGATGTTGAGTTGGGAGAGTTTGTCAGTAATACTGGGATAGGGACAGTGCCAAAGGCCTTAACGGGGTTTAGATAAGCATTATGGACTATATACCCCTTATTTATGGTCTCAGTAACCCTTCTCAGTTACACAACCAAGTTAAGCAGGCATGATCCGCCATTTACAAAGTCAAACTGGTTTGTTTCTAGGGATATGACACCATCTGTATCACTGTTTATTAGTTCAGCTATAATACATTCCATAACCTTGCAAATAATACTAGTGACACTAAAAGGCCTGTAATTTCCTGGGTGAAGGATACCAGACCTACCGTTCTGCATATCTCAGGGACTTAACCACTGTACAGACTCAGGCTGAGGAGTTCATGGAGAGAGTTTATAAAGACACACTTTATGCTTTTCAGAACCACCTTAATGTAAGAGTACCACATTTGTCATTTTCCACTCGTCAAGCATATAACCAGTGCAGAGACTCAGGTTGAAAAGTTGACGGAGTGGTTTTGTTAAGTGTCACTTTACACTTCTCAGCAGCAATCCAGGTATATTGTGAGGACCCATGAAGTAGCGTTTTTAATTTTGGGAAATGCTGAAAGGACTTGGTCCAAATTGATCTGGGTGGGGCGAGGGGGGTGGGTAATTTCTAAATGTGTTGTGAAATGTTCTTTCTGTCCCCTATGTACACATATTTCTTCACTTTCTTTTAGTCACTTGTATGGGTCCTTTAAAAGTTTGGCCATGTTCTCAGAATATTGTAGACCTTTTATTTCTTTCCTCTCCACTAATATCATATATGTGGCTGACTTGGTAGTAACACATAGTCAATGTTCTGAGTCTACTATTCTAAAAGTTACTTTGTCATATTCCTATGACGTATTATCAGAATGTTAGTTAGAGATGTTACATTACTTCAATACATTATTAGCATGTTTATTAGCAATCACATTTTTAAAAAGCACAACATTAAAATTTCCATTTGTCAACATGTTTAATATAAATCATGTTTGTTAAGGAAAACATTCAAATTTTAATTATTTTATTTTAGTTATTTTTTCAGCTAGATTGCTAGGTTGTTAGACTGGTAATATGACCCTTTTCAGTCGTGACCTTAGCTCTAAGGAGCAGCATAAAAATATAATACACTAGGCAGAAATCAGATGTTTTAAAGTTACTAATTAGGCGATATTTTAAAAAGGTACCCTAATTTCCTCATCTTAAACATACAGTTTGAGTAGCAGGAATTTTTATTTGCTCCTCGACATCTGTATTTTATTAGTTTTAGGGTTAGGTTGCTCAGTTTTAAACAGTACTGCATTAGCTTTAATCTTTCTATTAGTACAACATATCTATCAGTACCTCTGGGGTCACTCTGAAAAACCCATTAAGACAAATTATTTCTGATTGCCCTTTTGAAGTTATCAGTTGGTAAACTGTCCATCACTTTACTTGTACTGTTCACTTTCGGTTTTATTTTAGTCTTATTTTATCTATTTGTTAACTAGAGAAGCCCTCTGGACAAGGTATCCCTTTTCAGGGTGGCTGGCAACAACGTTTGGACAAGTAAATTGCTTAGAATCACACACTAGGCAAATGATGAAGGAAGGACTCAAGGCCTGTACTATTTTGATAACAGGTAGCAGTTCATTAACAACTCAGAGTTGTAATCCTCTGTGCTAACTGCCAGACTTATAGTTTTGTCCGCAGATTTAAAACCTGCTTTAAATCAGACTTTAAAGCACTTTCTGTTTTAATTGTACTATATGTTCAGTTACAAAATGTCACTGGTTATTTCTTAGAAGATCCACCAGCTCTAGATAGTAGTTTCTTTTTATAGTTTTTGATGGATCATATATTACTACCTTCCATGTCCATATATGCCTTCAGTATACCACCTTCCAAGCTGTGAAGTCAAAGCATTATCTTAATCAAACTGAACCCAGTTCTAATAGGTGGTATATCTTCTTTTAGTGGCAGTAAGGAATGCCTCAATGCTGCCATCTTTGTTCAGTTTCTTTCAGAGGTTTAGCAAGCTATTCTAGTGCCTGGTGCCATCTCCTGATCTGGTCACCTGATGGGGGGAGGACACAAAGCAAAAAAAGCCTACAAACCTACATTTGTAGCAAACACCTACTTCAGTGTGTAATCACTACTACAAGGCTCTATTCACGTGACAGCAAGGCTGAGGTTCAGACATAATACTGGCAGTGAAGTTCACAGTATGATTAAATGGTTATTTCCATCTGTGGTTTGACATGTCTAGCTTGCTACATCTGCGTGACAGGACAGGTCTTGGAAGCTTAAATACAGCAGTTATAGGCTGGATACCCATCTAACACAGTCATATGGATTTGTCCCCAACACACAACCCCTTTACACTATGATGTTTGTGAATGTATCACTTATGCAGTAGCCAAAGCTATATAGTTTTTTCCCCTCCCATACTAGCCAGCTTCGCAAAGCTTTGGGCATCTTTTATGAGCTCCATCTGCCAGGAATGCATGAGGGCTTTCATATAAAAGGCAAGTGCAGCACTAAAAGATTCAGAGCCTTTTTGCCAGCAAAGCGAGCACTTCTAATCAGATGTTCACATAGTTTCTATCAGTCACATGTGATCTTAAAGCTGAGCAGATACATCCTGACTGGGGAAAGCTGTCATTCTAAAATTTAAGTATCCGTCAAAAGCCTTTTTGTTTATTTAAGAAGACGTGTCACTGCTTGTGAAACAAAGAGAAAGTGAATGGCTATTTATCACAGCAGACGTGTGTTATTCATACTTCTGTGAACTTTTTTGCAAGGAAAAAGTTTGTTTTATGACAAAAATTTGATAGTGTGAATAGTTAGTGAGTTGGAGAAAAGACATTGTGTTTATGTGGGACTTTTAGTGATATACCTACCTCAGAACCACTAGTTCTTGTCCTTTAACCTTACCGGCTCTAGGTTGTGCCACCCATTTCCCATCATCATTCTTGGCTCAGCTATGGAGCAGTGGTCAGTCTCCATGGTATTACCTACCCCAGCACATGAAAAGAGGAAACTTGTAAAGGAATCTTCTATGATTTGTCTAGCTCTTTCTCTGCTTTGGCCACTGGTGGATGACTCTGTTTTGTCCCTCCTTTGCACCTCAGACAATCCATCATCTTTCCCCAGTCCTTTTGATGTAGTATTTGCTGTCATCAAAGACTGGGAGATAGCTACACCCTCTGCAGCTACAGAAAAGCAGGGATGGGGGGATAGGGGGGCAAAGAGAATAATTTTTGCCACAGGCTGGAGAAGGGGATGGTAAAGCATCTTCACTTTGCTGGAAAGGGATTGTGGAAACTGGGAACAGTGTACCTAACTAATGAACAAGCCTTACTGAGGCAATGTGCTTGGTTGAAGAAAAAGATTTAACAGCCTTTCTCTGTCCCTGTGGATAAATCTATTTACTGGATTTATCTAAAGAGTTGATTTCTGCCTTTATCAAGCTAAACCTCAGGCAAGAAAAGCAAAAAGGTTCCTTTCCATTCTGAAAGCAATCTCCATTTAGAGGAATAGTCTTTGCAGGGGGAGGGGTATACCTCAGAGGATTTTATTCAGTCAGAATTTTCTGATTTTGAAGAAAGCAAGGTTTCTGACTTTCCTACTGAGAAATCTCTTTCACTGAGAGTTTATCTAATATAAGCAAATTTTTCAGTGGGAACAGACTGAAACGTCTGTTACTCAGAAAATGTGTTATGACATAATTCTATTACAGATGCCTAAAGATAGACCTATTCGTCTTGTTTGGTGTGCTTCAGGTTTTTTTTTTTTACTGCAGCCAGTATATGTGAATGACAATCTTCAGTGCCTAAGATGTGTGATAAATTACAACAGCCACACCAGAACCTGTTTTCTAATGCTAAGGCGGACCCAGCTGTAATTTCTCTGGCTAATTCTTCTGCAGCCAAACAGGTTACTGCTCCTAATCCCATTCCTCTTGTTAATGAGGGGAAAACAATGGACAAGTTGGGGAAGAAAGTGTACTCTTGGAGTGATTTAACGTTCATGATCTTAGATTGCCTAGCCCATATTGAAGTATTTGCTGGTAATGTTTGAGAATATACAGCAACCATTGATCAGACTTTTCTCTTCTGAGATAAAAAATGCTTTTTTAATGCTGCTGTGACAGCTGCTTTTCACAGGACTAAACTTATTTTAAAGGCTGCTTGTGATGCCACTTGTCCTACTTCCAGAGCAGCTATTTCTGGATCCTTTTTGAGAAAACGTACATAGTATCATTCTGAAAACCTCTCTGATAAGCTCAAAGGTGAGATTTTTAATTCTCTCTCAGGTAAAGATTTCTTATTTGACCCTTCTGCAGCTGAGGTGCTTATGAAGTGTATGAAAAATAGTAAGCTTATACAAGGGATACCACAGCATTCCAGCCCTCCTTTGCCAAACTTAATAATCCAAGAAGGGTATTCATGGCAATGGGAAGCCCTCCCTCCTTTCCTAGGATTCCTTTCAGTCCAGTGAACCAGACTGCCCCCTTTCCACTAATATTGTGCAAGTTACTCTCTCTGGGAGAAATAGAAACAGTGCCTTTAAATCTTCTTGGCAAAAGTTATTTTTCAAAAATTATTCATGTTCCCAATCTAGGAGTATCCTGGATCTTTCAATTCTGAATCTCTATGTCAAGATTCCAATATTCAAGATGTTGATCCCAAGTCTGGCTTGGGTAAAGCTGGATCTAAATGATGCCTATCACCATATTTCCATAGCTAAGCAATTCAGGAATTTCTTAAGATTCATTGTGTCTGGCTTACATTATCAGTTCTCTGTTTTACCCTTTGGGATCTCTACTGTGCCAATAGTATTCTCAAAATTCCTGGATTTGTCATTGATTACTGCAGACTTCAAGCAATACAATTTTTTCTATATCTGGATAATTGTCTTTTCTTTCTCTTTCTCCAGCTGTTAAACGCCCATAACAACTGTGCATGAATTTCTACTCAGCCTGGGATTTCTAATCAGCTTGTAGACATCTTCTCACTTCCATCATGTTGTTGTATCTTTCGGCTTTTCCCGGTTAGGGGTCACCACAGCGGAACTCCGGTCCGCTAATGATTGGCAGCAGATTTTTACGTACTGAGTTGCCAGCCCTGACGTACAACCTTCAAAGAAGGTACGCCCATTCATGCATGTCTCCACACAGAAGATGCTTTAGCTGAGAATCGAACAGGACAATGTCTTACTGTGAGGCGACAACGCTACCGCAGCACCACCACCGCAGTCTCACTTCCCATCATACAGAAGAATTTTCCTGGGATTCCTGTTGGGCTAGACCTTTGGGACAGACTTTCTCTCACAAACAAAGTAGAAAGATTCCAAAAGATGTCAATACAAACCAAGCATCGGTTAGAAAGCTGCTCAGAATTCTGGGATATGTGTCACTGCTGATACTTATGCTTCCCCTTCCCAGACTACACACGAGAAAAATAGAATCATACCTCATGTCAGTCTGGACCCAGCTTTTACATTTTGACTTTTCAGATTCCTGTTTTAGGTTTATAAAGAGGGAGATTTGTTCAGGAGTAGACCAGATTATGTGAAATCCAGGTTTTTCATTTTCCCTTCCTACCCCCTCTCCCGTCGTTACTGACCACAGATGTTTCAGACCTGGCATGGGGCTCAATATTAATAGGATTAAAAGTGCAAGCTATGTGAGATTTTATAGACAGACAGAGGCTCATAAATGTCAGAGACACATTGGCTATCAGTGTTTTGAAGGCCTTGAATCATTTCTGGTCCTCAGGACTTCTGCTAGTGTACACAAACAATACCACAGTGATGTTCTGTATAAACAAACGAGCAGGTACCAAATCATATCCTGCTTTGCAATCTGGGTAGTATCACCTTGGTGGTAGCAATTCAACCAAACGTCACACTTGAGTCTGCATACATTTCAGTTGTTTCAGTAAACGGGACCTTTGCTGTACCGGGTTTTGTTGACTGTTGCACCCAAGGGGTTATTTACATAGCCCTATGTTCATCATGTCCGGCGTTTTATGTTGGAATGACCACCAGGCATTTAAAAACCCGTATTAGGGAACATCTTTATTGTATTAAAAAGAGAGATGAAACCAATGCTCTTTTTAAACACTCTATGGTTTGTTTCTCCTTTAAGAAGTTTTTGTTTTCTGTTCTTGAGGTTTGCAAGAAAGATATGAGGGATGGTGATTTTAAAAAATTATATGCAACAAAGGGAGACAGATTGGCAAATAAGATTAAAATCTGACCTTCCTCCTGGTCTAAATGAAGCTATTAATGTAAAATGTTTTTTTAAATATCGCAAACTACATGTAAAGAAAGATAGTGACAGTGTTTCCTTGTACTTCACTTAAACATAAGAAAAAGTAGTTTAAATAGATCTTATTGCTGTGTTTAATTGATTGATTGAATTATTAATAGTTTTTTTAAGTATTTATTCAACATGTGACTGTTTTGTATCATTCTGATGAAGTCTGTTGACGAAAGCGGATAATAAAATTTTAATACGCTATTTTTTGGACATTTATCCTATTTTTTTGCTTCCACCTTGGTTCTTTAGTTGTTTTTGGTCTTCCTTTGGCACTTTGTGTGGTTCTCTGCATACATTCTGTCAAAAACCTTATTACAGACAAGCTCAGTATGGTAAGGATAGATACCCACTCATGGAAACTTCATCCTAGGATATTTCAAGAGCTGATCCACCTGTGAAAAATGCTTCAAATAGGTCTGTTCACCTCCCTTAAGAACAGACAACTAGAGAAATTCTACTCCAGGACTCCTTGAAAACAGACCCGGAAGATATATGCTTTTTAATTGTCATTGACAGGAATATTCCTGTATGTTCTCCACACTTTCCGCAGATTACCAGGGTTCTTCTACAAATCGAAGAATACCCAGAGATTGTGATGGTGATTCTGTTCCAGCCAAAGGCAAAAGTGAATCTCTAAGTTCTTTATTCTGGCAAAAGGGAATTACCACAATGTTCCCTACAAACTACTCACACAAGACAAGGAGGGAATTTTACACCCTAGTCAGGAAAGTGTTCAACCAACTGCCTGGATAATAAAATGTGAATGCCTTTCAGTTACATTTTTCTATGGATGTGAAGCAGGAACTGGAGGTGGCCAGAAAATCTGCTTTAAGGAAATCATATACAGATAAGTGGAAATGAGTTTTTATTTGGTCTCACTAAAGTAACCAGGATCTTTGGCGTGTCTGGATGCCTCTTCTTCTTCTTCTTGATTATTTGTGTATATAACTGTCCATAGGGTTGTCATACTCCTCTATCAAGTTACATTTGTCAACTATTTCTGTTTGCTTGTCCACAGATCTCCATTCCTAACAATTCCCAAATAAAGCAGTTTTTGAAATGGGTCTTACATATCCGCCCACTTAGAAAACACGCGGCTCCTCCTTGGGATCTCAATTTTGTGCTTGAAAACCCTATTCAGTTTCCATTGAGCCAGGTTATGAGACTGAATTGTGGTTCTTAACATGGAAGACAGTGTTACTTATTGCTCTGACAACTGCAAGGTGAGTATCTGAGTCATGAGTTCTTATGGTGAGTCACCCCTACATCATTTTTCAAAAAGACAGGATTTCTTTGGCAAGAAATCCTCCCTTTGTGCCTCAAGGCATCTCAGATTCTTGCCTGAACCAAATAATGAGGGAGAAAGGATTTTGTTACTCTCTGAATACACACAGGCATTCAGATACAAAATTCAACTTTTTGGTCTACTTTGAATTTAAGAGAAAAGGACAACTGGTGTCAAAGTTGACTCTTAATAATTGGTTGTCTCTATTACTTTGTGTCATTCTCACTAAAAAAGCCTCTTCTAGTCAGAGTAACAGTTCAATCAACAACAGCATTCATTTCCTCTGTGGCTCTCTGAAATGGGTGGACTCTATAAATACTTTAGCGGCAGCAGCTCAGTCCTCTGTACATACCTTTATAAAGCATTACAAACTGGATTCCTTTTCTAGATCCAGAACAGACTTTACCAGGACTATCCTCAAGATGTTCCTGGAATCCTAGGTACTGACCACTTCCCTGTATTCTTATCTAAGTTATGGGAATCTACCCATATAGCTTAGAGTACTTCAATGGTGATATGTTCATGAAGACAGTACAGTTGTATAAGTAAACTTACCACAGCAGTACATGTTCTAATGGAGCACTGATACAGTAAACATCCCTCCCTCCAGCTCCCTTGTCCTATGTTTTGCATCTATACTGCATTGCCAGGGTGTGGTTATTATTTTCTCTTCTGTATATAGTTTTTCTTATTATTCTCTTTATTCCCTAGCATATATACTCGAGGGGGGGGGGGTGGTCTTGCCCCATTTTAGGCAAAAAATGCTGTGAAGTTTTGAGCTCCACCTGCCTTTTATATAAAGCTCCTCATGGGATGCTGGCAGGTGGAATGAACTAAAGTTGCCCAGAGCTCTGCAATGCAGGCCAGTGCAGGAAGGGTAAACCCATATAGCATAACCTACTGCAACACTGATACTTTAGGACATCTACTATTATAGCAAGTTTACTTACACAACTATACTTTTCCTAGATTCAGACTATGTTCCTTCAGGGCTTGTACTGGTAGCACAATCTTATTTTTTTGAGTTGTAATATTATTGTGCGGCTGGCGCTAATTCTGTTTGGAGATGTATATATGTGTGTGTGTGTGTGTGTGTGTGTGTGTGTGTGTGTGTGTGTGTGTGTGTGTGTGTGTGTGTGTGTGTGTGTTAAAGGAAGACCACACTCTAAAAAGCTATGAGAAAAAAAATTACCTGACTATGGAAAATGACGTGACTTATGACTGTAGCAGAACCGGATATGGGATGTCTTTTTCAGAATTAAAGCGCTCACTTATTTGGTAATGAAAACAATTAACAACAATAAAAACATGTTCTTTCCAGCTTTATGTCATGTTGCGTCAAGTATTTGCTAACATTATACAAGGCCATGCTTATGCAATGTACTGCCAGAACAAATTGTAATTCTTTTTCTGTACTGTTAGACGCTTGCTAGTAACCTATATTTAGGTCAAGTACTGTAAAGGTACTGAGATATTGTCCAAAAACCTGTCCATAGACTCTTTTAGCACACAGGCATTATTCTGTATGTATTATTTTATAGGATTTGTACTGCATATACAGTACCTGATGGACATATCCTTATAAAGTACTAGATCACAAATACATTACATGCAGATGATACAGACATATATGACTAGAGCAACTGCATTCTGCACCATGTAGTGTTTCATGCAGGATGTTGTTCTTTGCATTGGTTTCATGCAGGGTGTAGTTCTTTGTATTGCTTTCATGCAAGGTGCTGTTCTTTGCACTGCTTTAATGCAGGGTGTTGTTCTTTGCACTGGTTTCATGCAGGGTGTTGTTCTTTGCACTACTTTAATGCATAGTGTTGTTCTTTGTATTGCTGTCATGCATTGTGTTGTTCTTTGCACTGCTTTCGTGCAAGGTGTTGTTCTTTGCACTGGACTCAAGCAGGGTGTTTTTCTTTGCACTGCTTTCATGCAGGCTGTTGTTCCTTGCACTGCTGTCATGCAGGCTGTTGTTCTTTGCACTGCTTTCATGCAAGGTGTTGTGCTTTGCAACTGTTTTCATGCAGGGGGTTGTGCTTTGCACTGCTTTCATGCAGGGTGTTGTTCTTTGCACTGCTCATACTACTGTTTCACTTGAACTCTTCCTACCTAAACTCCTTGTCCTTTGGTGCATCAAACAGAACAGCCCTTCTGGTATACCCACTATCTGTACATCATTCTGCCAGTTTCTGAACTGAGTTTGTTTTCTTGGCCAGCTTATATTGTTGCACTGTTAGTGTACTCTATTTATATTAAAACAAAGTTGCTTTACTTTGATAACTCTGTAATAACTTCATTGTCATCTATATCAATTTCCAATCCAGAAAAAAAAATCATGCCAGTGTTGCATGAACCATTTTGCCATGCGCTGGTACTCTACCATCTCAACAGCTCTTCTATCGGTTAACACACACACACACACACACACACACACACACACACACACACACACACACACACACACACACACACACACACTTCTATAAATATAAACAGAAATGTATAGATTCACACCCTACACACAATCTCACGCACACACACACACACACACACACACACACACACACACACACACACACACACACACACACACACACACACACACACACACACACACACACACACACACACACACACACACACACACACACACACACACACACATTATCCATATATAGCTGCTATAGTGTTGCCTTAGACAAAGGAAAAGACATGGTAAATGCACAGTATTCCCAAGGGGAAAATACCTGCCCTCATTTTCACTCAGTTTTACTGCAGACAGAAACGTATAGGCTTCCAGAAAAAAGCACCATTTTCCTGTTATAAACATTTCCTGTGTTTGACTCTGTGCATTTTATGTTGTTTTACTCTTATCTCCTTTCCCCAAGCCCCTGATTGACTCTAACTTCACTTTAAGACTGGCTCACTAGTAGTTTCAAAGTCAGTACTAACATCTTATTAAGTCACAGTCAAGTTACAAATGCAGACACACACAGTGTCCTCCTCACACATGACTAACAGCCAAGTCTGTGCACCATACCTTACTCTCAGCTATGGCAGATGAGTCACTCATTATTGAAATAAACCATTTATCTTTTCAAATTTTTAAGTTCACTGCCAGCCCACTGGGATGCCAAACAGGAATTATCTGACTGAGTAAAGAAAATAGTGTGCAGTTTTCTTTCAGCATAATTATAAGCCAGTAAAACAACATTCTTCATATCTAAGCTCCAGATGTTTTATTAAAGAAAGGTTTTTGGAAAATGTATTTTTCCAGCCAGTCATAGCGGTTGTACATGGCCAAACCATTTCCAATGAAGGAATGCAGATTATGTCCAGTGATTATACATATTTATACATATACTAAACTTTTTCTTACTGCAATATTACTGCTGCCAAGTAATTCCTTTTCAGACTGTGGAAATATTTGAACTAGTAACATTTTAGATGAAAGCTAAAAGGGGAAATTAAATTTTACTAAGTTATCTTGTTACTTGCTGGCACTATGTAGAAAGTAGCTGTCAGACTGCAGGGTATTACCAGTTAAAGAAAAAAAAAACTTTGAATACCTAAAGTGCACAACCCAACCACTAACTAAATCATCCATTACAACAGTAATCCGAGTTTAAAGGGAGGTAAAGTACTGCAACTTATCTGTGACATTTTGCAGAATACAAACCTTGCCAGGTATGACCTTTCCAGTCAAAATGCAAAACATATAATGTTAATGCCGTTTCTATGCACGGTATATTTAGTAAGTGTTTTAAACCTTAGATAATTATTGAAGAATAATAGGGTTCTTCAATTGTGAAGAAAATGAAAAACACATGCCAAGCAAATGGGAGTGTCAGTGTTTAACCCAAAACCAGGCAAGAAGTATGTGTAATGTGTCACATTTAAATCTGGATCTGTTGCTTCAAACTATGGTGTTTAATCCTCTCACTGTAATTACTTTCCTTGGGAGCATAGGACAGTAAATACCAAAAATATCTTCAAATACTCATGTGAAGGCTGCCAGCCTAGCCAGATAGAATTATGCAGATAATTCTATCATTTGTAAATATAAATGTGTAACTACAGACTTGTTTTCTTAAATGAAAGAATATGCTGTGAAATGTGAACTTAAAACAATGCAACATCATTGCCCTCTGTTATAAAGAATGCTAAGACAAGCATTTCTTGGTTGTCCTTTGAAGTTCAAATTATTTCATGACTGTCTTTGATGTTTACAATTCGGCTTCAGCCGGGCTAGATGAAGGCATCCTGCCTATTGTTTTTACTTAAGGAATAATTACTAGAGTTTACATGTGGACTGTATTTTACTGATATAGTTTCCTGCAGCTGCAAGATAACAAAAGAATGCAGTTTCTGTTGGCCTGGGAACACCAGGAAAGTGAAAGAATGATGTAATGTTTATCAGAACTGTAATTTCAATTTAAACAGAGAGAATCAGAAGGCATTAAGCATTGTTGTCTTGACTATCCAACTCACAGCACTGCCTGTTGTCATATGTAAGTTATCTTATACTTGTGTTTTCTTTTAGAAATAGCTAGGAACTAGAAAGATTAGACTAAGTGTTTTTCTTTGATGTCAGAACTATACTATTGATTTATTTTAAGTATTTCTACGTGATCTCTGAACTCTTGACTAGCACTGTCTGTGTAGTAGAAAGTATTGTCTTGTGGTTTTAATTATTTATTATTAAATATTTTAAAACCTTTTAACTTTGGCTGGTTTATGTAGAGATAATTTAAGCTCTAGAGTATATTGCATATTTATAGAGTTTTCTGTCCAAGTCACTCAAAATAAGCTTTGACTGTTTAGTCACACTTACCAATTGGATAATAATATTGCACAGTAATAATTGCACACCCTTTGAAGGGGCTTTGAGTAGCTGATAATTATTAGTGGGTAGTGGCAGCTGGTACTACTGTATAGTCTGGAAAAAAGGGTCACAGCTGGAGAACCTGTGCCAGCCTTCCCCAGGAGTGTCTGTGTGGTTGTATAAACTCTTCTCAAAGTGTGTGTGTGTGTGTGTGTGTGTGTGTGTGTGTGTGTGTGTGTGTGTGTCAGCTACTTGGGCAGGGACACAAAGCACTGGTTGGACAGAGAGGGTGCTAGAGGTTTTAGCTTGCCTACTAGGCTGAAATCTGGACCCTATAGCTGTGCCAGTCGGGAGTCTTGTTGGGGACCTGGAGAGCAAGGAGGCAACCAGCCCTGGACTAACTGTGATCTCTGTATGCTCTTAAGGGAAATTGTACTTTACTGTGTGTATTTGTTTTTCTTTCCTCATGTATAAGACTCTGTTGTTAGTGGTGACAATTGAGGCTCCTTGATTGCTGGGCCAGGGCACTGGCGTCACAACTCAGGAGTCAAAAAGTTTCATAAGAGCTCATATTAAAACCATATCAAAACAAAAGGGCTGCCTCAAAGTTAACAAGTATATTGAAGTGAGCAATAACATACCTTAGTGCCAGGCATGCTCTTTAACAAATAATTCACTACTATGCAATGTGCAGAGGTTAGCAAATAAATGTTGGAAGCAGGAAACAGTAACTACAATGGCAATCAGCAGCACGCAGAGCACAGCACCTACAATAACACCAAGCACAGCAATAATTGCACACCCTTTGAAGGGCCTTTGAGTAGCTGATAATTGTTAGTGGATGGTGGCAGCTGGTACTACCGTATAGTCTGGGAAAAAGGGGCACAGCTGGAGAACCTGTGCCAGCCAGTGGGGAGTCTTATTGGGGACCTGGAGAGCAAGGAAGTGACCATCCCCAGATTGAATGTGATCTCTGTGTGCTCTTAAGGGAAATTGCACTTTACTGTGTGCATTTGTTATCCTTTCCTCATATATGAGATGCCCTCTCTGTTGTTAGTGGTGAGGATTGAGGCTCCTTGATTGCTGGGCCAGGGCACGGGCATCAGATATTAATTGGTGGCAGTGATGGGATATCCTCACATATTGTTTGGCAGGGGTGGGATATCCACATCGCATATTAAGTAGTTGGCAAATACTAATTGTCTTGTAGTGGTGTGGGTAGAGTAAATCCTGTAGCTTGTGTACAGTGAGCTTTGAAGGTGTTTTTTTTACTCTAAAAAAGGCCATGCAGTGAATACTCAGAGTTCAGATCACAATTGTTTATTTCTTTTGTTAGTTAAGTTAGTCAGGGTGAGCAGGCAGCATGTCAGCAGTGAAGTATGGAAAGCTGACAAGGAGCCATCTGGTAGAGATGTGCCAGGCTAGGGGACTGGTGCATGGAAACCTGACTAAGGCAGACCTGATTGCAGCCATGGTTACAGCTGCATCAGAAAACAGCAACCATGAGGACAATCAGACTGGCAGTGGAGATATAATACCTTCGGAGAATGGACAGCTCAACTTTTCTGCAGTGGACTTAAAAATCCAGCTGGAGCTAAAGAGACTTGAGTTGGAGGCCAGGCATGTGGAATTAGAAGCAAATGAGAGATTGCAATGTTTGCAGGCTGAGGAGAATCAGAATCTGTTACATCTGCAAGGTGAGGAACAAGAGAGGCAGAGGCAACATGGGAAAGAGATGCTGACTCTTCACCAGAGTCATGGAGGTAATGGGGAAGGGAGTAACTGGACTCCAGAAACACAAAAGGTCAGTAAATTTCTTCTGTAGTTTAAAGAGGGGGATCATTTTTTATAGTTTCATTCCTATGTTTGAGAGGGTATATAAACAGTATGAAGTTGACCAAGGGCTCTGGGTATGGTTCCTCACCCCCTTACTTCAGGTAAAGCTGTAACTGTTTTATCTAAAATGTCTGACGTTGAATGTTTTGATTATACTGCTGTAAAAAGTTGTCTTTTAGAATTGTTTAAGCTAACACCTGAAACGTATAGGAAAAAGTTTTGTGAGCATAGATGCAAGGCAGATGAAAGTGTGTGTGAATATGTTGCTGAATTGAGCACTTCTTTCCATAGGTGGGTGAGTGGATGTCAGGTCACCATGTTTGAAGGGCTGGCAGACCTTTTGGTGAGGGAACAAGCCCTTAGCACTTTGCCTGAGGACATTAGGATCTGGTTAGCTGATAGACAATGTGCTACTTCAGATGAGTTGGGGAAGAAGGGAGACCTATACCTGGCAAGCAGGGCAGCCCTGCATATGAAGGGGACCCCCAGTACTGCTCATGGGTCAAAAGGAACCCATGGTGGGCAGCACAGACTGCCACAACAGAATCTGCCATTAGCAGGGGAAGCCACTAGTCCAAGTACACATCCAGGAAATAGGGTTAAATGTTTTGAATGCAACCAGTGGGGCCATGTGGCATACAGGTGTCCACAGAGGCAAGGTGGGGAACAAAAGGTGAGGGAGCCAGTAAGTGGGAAAAAAATGACAGTAGTAGGTTGCCTTGAGACAACAAGGGTACCAAACTACCACCAGAGGCTATATCCTATTGTAGTTAATGACAAAGAGGCCATTGCCAAGAGAGACACAGCCTCTGATATAACCATTGTAAAGCCTGCAATGGTTACAAAGCAGCACTACTTGCCTGGGCAGTCTACTCCAGTCAGGGCTTTAGGAGGGATCCCATTCCAAATACCTTTGACTAGGGTTCACCTTGACTGGGAGGGTGGAAAAGGAAGCCTGCGAGTAGGTGTGTTTGAGGATATACCTGCAGATGTCCTGATAGGGAATGATTTTGATAGTGCAGTACTCTGTGCTTGTGCAGTTACATGTAGTCAGGCTTGGGGACTAGCAGGTATGTCTGATAGCCTGGGGGAGACCCAGACAGACTGCATACTTGCAGAGAGGACTGGTGAGGTGGTTACTTCAGGGAAGGAGTTAATCTGTAGTAGTGAGACTGAAGGTGAGCCACAGCTGCTTGTGAGAACTGATGGTCCCTTGGACAGAGTAACTGCAAAGGTAAAGGTGAGTAGTAGTACCCAGGCTGACAGTAATGCACCACTGTCAGAGGATGCCAGACTTCCTGTGGAAGGGGAACTGGGAAGGGTTACAAGGAGAGTGTTGAGACATGCTCAGCTCTCAGACCCTACATTGCAAGGCCTGAGGCAGGTAGCTAGGGAGGCACCTGATTCTCAAGTAAAGGGGGAATCTGTATACTGGGACAAAGGGTTACTATACAGAGAATGGACCCCTGAGGGAGGGCTAGAAGGTGAGAGAGTATAGCAGTTGGTAGTTCCTAGAGCCTACCATCTGGTGCTTCTAGCCATAGCCCATGATATTCCCTTTGCACGTCATATGGGCATAAAACATACAAAGGGGTGTATTATGCAGAAATTCTATTGGCCCGGAATTTCCAGAGATGTAACAGGGTACTGCAGGACCTGTGAGCAGTGGCAAAAGGTAAGCAAGGCAGGAGACAAGGTGAGAGCTCCTTTGATGTCTTTGTCTGTGATTGAGAAGCCATTTCAGAGGCTAGCTATGGATATTGTCGGTCCTCTGAGTACCCCAAGTTCCAAAGGGAAAAAGTATATTCTAGTTCATAGGTTCATAGATTCATAGGTAGGTACTAGGCTATTGGCCCTAGGGCCTATACAAGCCTAGCCAAAAAGGTACCCTGGCTTTCGCCACCCAAGAAAATTATTTTCCTGTGCCCCTGTCAAGCAGAACCACAGAATTGATCCCCGGGATGAATTTCCTATTACCCATCCAATCATCAAGATTTTTCTTGAAGAGTGCTAATGAGGAGCTCTGTTTGACATAGATAGGTAGTCTGTTCCAGAGTATGGGAAGTTTCTGGGACAGAAATCTATCCCTCCAGCATGTTCTGTTTATTGCGGTGACAAGGTTTAGGTCCCTAGAGCGTGTAGCTCGGAGGGATTGGGATTTCTTTAAGTGGAGCATGTTCAACAGCTCTGGGTTTAACATAGCTTTGTATGTTAAGCAGAAATCGCCTCTGAGTAGGCGATATGCGATGGAGTAAAGCTGGAGTTTTTGAGACAGTCTGGGTAAGGCATCTGTTTGAGACCAGTAATCCTCTTTGTGAGGTATTTTTGCGGCCTTTCCAGTTGGTGTAGATGTCTTGTGAGGTACATACCAAAAGGGGCATTGTACTCTATAATGGGTCTAATGAATGATGAGTAGAGGGGAACAATGACCTCTTTTTTTCTGGATGAGAAACCTTTTGTGATGAGGTGTGCCATGTAGAAGGATTTCCTGACCACTGTGGTGATGTGATTATCAAACAAGAGACTACTGTCCACCTGTGTCCCAAGGTCTCTTGACTACCGCCTATTTGGTAGTTCATGAGTACAGGGTTTTTACCAAAGGGGATGACAATGCACTTTTTGGTATTGAGCTTTAGACCATGTCTTTGACATCAGGCATCTGTCTCAGTGAGGCCCTTTTGTAGGATGTCCACATCGTTAGGAGTTTCAATTATGGCTCCTAGTTTGCAGTCATCTGCAAATTTAGTTAGCCAGAAACCTTCTGTGTTAGCCTGTACTTCAGAGAAGTAGATACCAAACAGGAGAGGACCCAGGACTGAACCCTGTGGTACTCCACTTGTCACTGGTTTGAAGTCTGATTTGAAGTCTGCTACTTTCACAGTGTGGGTTCTTTCAGTAAGCCAGTTGGCAACCCATCTTGTGACATAGGGATTTATACCTAGTTTAGTGAGTTTATCTATAATTCCAAAGTGGGGGATGGTGTTGAACGCTTTGGCGAGATCTAGATAGGCTGTGTGAACCACCTTACCCTCATCTATGGCTTTGGTGACTACTTCAAAGAAGTGTATCAGGTTTAGGAGACATGATTTGCCTACCACTAGTGGTAGTGGATTATGCTACACGATACACTGAGGCAGTGGCTTTGGCCTCCATTGAGACAGAGAAGGTGGCAAATGCTTTGTTAGAGATTTTCAGCAGGGTAGGTTTCCCAAAAGAAATACTGACTGACAGAGGTGCCAATTTCATGTCAGACCTGCTGGCTTATCTGTGGAAGTCCTGTGGGGTGAAGCACATGAAGACCACCCCCTACCATCCCCAGGCTAATGGTCTTGTTGAGAGGTTAAACTCTATGATCAGGTTCATGTAATGGGCATTTGCAGATCAGTTTAAGAGGGTTGGGACAAATATTTGCCGCATCTGTTGTTTGCTTACAGTGAGGTTCCCCAGGAATCCACAGATTTTTCACCCTTTGAGTTGCTGTATGGGCATAGGGTGAGGGGACCTCTAGATTTAATTTGAGATGAGTGGGAAGGTGAGTGTGAGTGTGAGTCTCAGAAGGAGTCTGTTGTGGCATACATCCTAAACCTCAGGACAAGGCTCAGGGGACTCATGGGCTTGGCCCAGGAGAACCTGGCAGAAGCCCAACAACAGAAATGGTGTGGTATGACAGGAATGCTCGAGCTAGAGAGTTTGCTGTTGGGCAGCATGTAATGGTTCTCATTCCTGTTAGATGCAACAAGCTGCAAGCAGCTTGGGTGGGACCCTACAAGGTGGTAAGAAAGGTAAGTGATGTTAACTACATGGTGGAATTGCGAGGCAGACAGCAAGGGCACAAAATGTACCGTGTTAACATGATGATTATTACCATGATAGGGAGGCCCTTGTGCTGAGCATTTGCAGTAGATTTCAGGAGGAGTCTGAGGGAGATCTGGGGACTGATCTCCTCAGTGAGGCTCAGGCTGACACCTCAGTGGAAGGGGTAGCAATGTCCCAGCAGCTATCTCCTACCCAAGTTCAAGAAATCAGAGCAGTGTTGCAGGAATTTGGGGACATGTTCACTAGGAAACCAGGGTGCAACCACCTAGTGCAGCGCCAGGTGGATACATGACCCCATAGGTCTATTAGGCAGGACCCTTATAGGTTTCCTGAGAGAGATAGACAGACCCTGAGGGAGGAGGTACAGGAGATGTTGGATCTAGGGGTGATTCAAGAGTCCAACAGGCCCTGGGCCTCCCCAGTGGTGCTGGTGCCAAAGAAGAATGGCAGCATCAGGTTCTCTGTGGACTACAGGAAATTAAATATTCACACAGAGTCGGATGCTTACCTCATGCCTAGGACAGATGAGGCCCTAGAGCAGCTGGGTGGGGCTAAGTATCTTGCAACCATTGATCTTACCAAGGGTTACTGGCAGGTGCCCTTGACGCCCAGTGATAGAGAGAAGTCAGCCTTTGTGACTCCGTTTGGCTTGTATGAGTTCACAAAGATGCCCTTTGGGATGAAGAATGACCCAGTGACTTTCCAGAGGCTGGTAGATCATATCCTAGTAGAATCTGGAGGGTTTGCCCTTGCTTACCTAGATGATATTGCCATCTACAACCATTCCTGGCCAGATCACCTTCAGCATGTCAGGGAGGTGCTGGGCAGACTACAGAGGGCAGGGTTGACCATTAAGCCGAGCAAATGTCAGGTGGGTAAGGCAGAGGTCTCCTACCTAGGACATAGAGTGGGAAGTGGTAAGATAAGGCCAAAACCTGCCAAAGTGGAAGCCATTCAGGCATGGCCTGCACCTGTTACTAAAAAAACAGTTGAGGGCATTTTTAGGGACAGCAGGGTACTACAGAAAGTTTTCCCCAGTTATAGTACCATAGCTGCTCCCCTAAAATACCTGAGAAGAACAGGCCAGATAAGGTAGTGTGGACCCCAGTATGTGAGCAGGCATTCCAGAAGCGTAAAGAAGCTTTGGAAGTACTGCCTGTGTTAGCCAGTCCAGATTACAGCAAACACTTTGTTGTGCAGGTGGATGCTTCAAACCATGGGGTAGGGGCTGTACTTAGCCAGATTTCTTCAGAGGGGGAAGAGCACCCAGTGGTTTATCTCAGCTGTAGGCTCCAACCCAGGGAAGAATGCTATGCAGCTGTAGAAAAGGAATGTCTAGCCATAGTGTGGGCATTCCAGAAACTTCAGCCTTATCTGTATGGAAGGAAATTCACTGTTATGACAGATCACAACCCCCTAATATGGTTAAGCAGAGCCATCCAGCAAAATGACAAGTTGCTAAGATGGAGCCTAGGGTTGTAAGCATATGATATGTCAGTGCAGCACCGCAGTAGGGATAGCAATGCCAATGCAGATAGGGTCTCAAGACATGGAATGGGGTAAGGTATACACATAGAGACCTGACCCTCTCAAGCGGTGTTTCTCAAGGGTAATTTAAAAAACTAGCTTGAGTTCTCTGAGGGGGGGGGGGTGAAGGCTGCCAGCCTAGCTAGATAGAATTGTGCAGATAATTCTATCATTTGTAAATATGAATGTGGAACTACAGACTTGTTTTCTTAAATGAAAAAATATGCTGTGAAATGTGAACTTAAAACAATGTAACAACATTGCCCTCTGCTGTAAAGAAAGCTAAGACAAGCATTTCTTGGTTGTCCTTTGAAGTTCAAATTATTTCATGACTGTCTTTGGTGTTTACAATTAAGGTCCAGCTGGGCTAGATGAAGACATCCTGCCTATTGTTTTGACTTAAGGAATAATTACTAGACTTTACATGTGGAATGTCTTTTATTGATGTAGTTTCCTGCAGCTGCAAGATAACAAAATAATGCAAATTCTGTTGGCCTGGGAACACCAGGAAAGTGAAAGAATGGTGTAATGTTTATCAGAACTGCAATTTCAATTTAAACAGAGAGAATCAGAAGGCATTAAGCATTTTTGTTTTTGACTATCAAACTCACAGCACTGCCTATTGTCATAAGTAAGTTATCTTATACTTGTGTTTTCTTTTAGAAATAGCTAAGAACTAGAAAGATTAGACTAATTGTTTTTCTGTGATGTCAGAACTATACTACTGATTTATTTTAAGTATTTCTGTGTGATCTATGAACTCTTGACTAGCACTGTCTGTGTAGTAGAAAGTATTGTCTTGTGGTTTTAATGATTTATTATTAAATATTTTAAAACCTTTTAACTGTGGCTGGTTTGTGTAGAGATAATTTAAGCTCTAGAGTATATTGCATATTTATAGAGTTTTCTGTCCAAGTCACTCGAAATAAGCTTTGACTGTTTAGTCACACTTACCAATTGGATAATAATATTGCACAGTAATAATTGCACACCCTTTGAAGGGCCTTTGAGTAGCTGATAATTATTAGTGGGTGGTGGCAGCTGGTACTACCATATAGTCTGGGAAAAAGGAGATCAGCTGGAGAACCTGTGCCATCCTTCCCCAGGAGTGTCTGTGTGGTTGTATAAACTCTTCTCAAAGTGTGTGTGTGTGTGTGTGTGTGTGTGTGTGTGTGTGTGTGTGTGTGTGTGTGTGTGTGTGTGTGTGTGTATGTCAGCTACTTGGGCAGGGACACGAAGCACTGGGTTGGACAGAGAGGGTGCTAGAGGTTTTAGCTTGCCTACTAGGCTGAGATCTGGACCCTATAGCTGTGTCAGTGGGGAGTCTTATTGGGGACCTGGAGAGCAAGGAGGCGACCAGTCCCAGACTAACTGTGATCTCTGTATGCTCTTAAGGGAAATTGAACTTTACTGTGTGTATTTGTTATTATTTCCTCATGTATGAGACTCTGTTGTTAGTGGTGATGATTGAGGCTCCTTGATTGCTGGGCCAGGGAACGGGCATCACAACTCAGGAGTCAAAAAGTTTCATAAGAGCTCATATTAAAACCATATCAAAACAAAAGGGCTGCCTCAAAGTTAACAAGTATATTGAAGTGAGTAATAACATACCTTAGTGCCAGGCATGGTCTTTATCAAATAATTCTCTACTATGCAATGTGCAGAGTTCAGCAAATAAATGTTAGAAGCAGGAAACAGTAACTACAATGGCAATCAGCAGCACACAGAGCACAGCACCTACAATAACACCAAGCAGCACACTGAGTACAGCACCTACAGTAACAATGAGCAACACACAGAGCACAGAACCTACAATAACACCAAGCAGCACACAGAGTGGAGCACCTACAATAACACTGAGCAGCACACTGAGCAAGGCACCTACAATAACAGTAAGCAACACACAGAGCACAGCACCTACAATAACAGTGAGCAGCACACAGAGCACAGCACCTACAATAACAGTGAGCAGCACACAGAGCACAGCACCTACAATAACAGTGAGCAGCACACAGAGCACAGCATCTACAAATAACAGTGAGCAGCACACAAAACACAGCAACTATAATAACAGTGAGCAGCACACACAGCATAGCGCCTACAATAACAGTGAGCAGCACAGACAGCACAGCACCTACAATAACAGTGAGCAGCACACAGAGTACAGCACCTACAATAATGCTAAGCAGCACACAGAGCACAGCACCTACAATAACAGTGAGCAGCACACAGAGCACAGCACCTACAATAACACTGAGCAGCGCATAGAGCACAGCATCTACAATAACAGTGAGCAGAAAATAAAGTACAGCATATTCAATAGACTACTGACATAAGAAAAATGAAATAAAATCCAATTGACAGCTGAATAATGTGAACTGTCTGAGAGAAGTAAAAACCTTGCCAGGTATAAGTGCAGATTATTTAGGCAATCAGCATTCTACACTAAAACCTACAAATTATATTTTCTTTAATATTGTTTGCCTTTTTTGCCTTCTCCACTAACCATTGTATCTTCTTCTCTGGGCTCTCAACTTGCTCATTCATTCCCCTTAGACTAGGAGTGGCAAAAGCTAAGTTGTCAGGTGAGAAGAAAGGAAGTGAGAGAGAGAGAGAGAGAGAGAGAGAGAGAGAGACAGAGAGCAACATACTGTATATGAGAAGATTAATCTCCACAACCTTACACCTGTTCCCATTTCAATCCTAGGAAGTAGATCTAATAGCAAACTTCTCCATCTCTGTATTTAAGATTATGCCTCTTCCTACTTCATTTTGCTGCATGTGCTTAGGTGTTCAACTGCATTTAGTTTGCCAAATTTGTTACTGCTTGTCGATAGCCTTAGTAAATTGATGACAATATTCTACTGAATTGCTGCTTTATTTGAGGTGTTTTTACTGTTGTTATTGTGAGATAATTTATCACATTAACGCTGTTTTAAAGAAATTTACTTATTAACTGCATTTCATTAATGTTTAGCTCTATTTCATTGCTATTTACTGTAATTCATTACTGTCTAACTGCATTTTACTGCATTTCATTATTGTTCAACTGTATTTTTCAAACTGTGAGTTCTGTTTTTGTCTGTAAGTGGTTAATCTGTGCTTTTTGTGAGTATTTTTCTGTGCTTAACCCTTACATTGAGTAGCATAGTCTGGATACAGGTCTGCTGCATCCAGAGTTGTTTTTTTTTTGCCTTCTGTGTTTTTGGCAGCCATCTTGTGTTGGTAAGGGCCTATCTCCTCTGCTAGTGAGAATAGCAGGACTGCCTGGACCTTGTCTGGCACAAGGTGATTGGTAAAGAAAGCAGGGACTAGCAAGACTGGCTAAATTTATGTGTTACTAGAATCTTCTATTTTTTTGTGGTATTTAAACCCCGCATTTTAGCTAGTTTGGGC
The DNA here is from genome assembly GCF_019279795.1 of Protopterus annectens. Taxonomy (NCBI): domain Eukaryota; kingdom Metazoa; phylum Chordata; order Ceratodontiformes; family Protopteridae; genus Protopterus; species Protopterus annectens. The sequence goes on along the minus strand of NC_056746.1, from coordinate 1,418,530,353 downwards.
TTGTTTGCATGTCACGCACCACAGCTGCACTGTTTTTAACCCTTTCTGAGGAATTCCAGTGAGACATTTTCTCTTAGTAGCACTTGTGTGATCACCTAGTAGTACAACTCTTAGACCTTCCACCCTTTACCCTCTTAACTCTCTCTGGCCTCTCTCCCTCAGATTCTAACAAATATGGATGGACAATTTCCTACAGTTTCTCCTGCCAGTCTAGTTGATATGGGCATCCTGTGACAGTGTAGCAACTGACTCATGTACATGGACACCCCTCTACTACTACCATCTAGGAACACAATTTGTGAGAGATGCAATTACATTAAGAGCCTAGAGTTTGTGTTCTCTCCCTCAAAACCCAGTATATCTGGCAATGAGAAAGTGCTCTCTCCCTCACAAGCCAGTATATCTGGCAATCAGAAAGTTGTCAACACAAACTCCACACCTCAAACACCACCCACAGCTACACAACACACACACACACACACACACACACACACACACACACACACACACACACACACACACACACACACACACATATGTGGACATCCTCAGGAAAAATATACCCAAACAAAAGAAACCTCTGAGGCAAAAACACACTTGAACTCCACTGTCCACCACACAAAGTCCACACACCTGTGTCTCACAGCCATTAAGGCCTAAACATAAACCCAACATATTAGGTATAGGAGACTCCATTGTGAGACTCACAGATGAGCCCCTCACCAGGCTTGATAAGGAGAAAGTCATAGTTAGCTCTTTGTCAAGTGCCAGAATCCACCATATCACCCGTGCACTCAAGTCTCTCAACAACATAGTCCATGTTGGCATGAATGACTTGAGATGCACCTGCCTGGACTCTATGAAGAAAGACACTATCAAGCTCACAGAATATGTGCCCCAGGCAGGTATGTTCCTAGCCTCACCCAGAATTATGTTTCAGTACAAACAGAAATGATTTACCATAACAATTGGCTTAGTTTCTGGTGTCAGTCCAAGGGGATCCAGTACCTGACAGCCTGGGAAGACAAGACATGATTGACAAACAACAATGCTTTGCCAGAGATGCCAGAGATGGCCTGCATCTGTCTCCCTTGAGCTTCAGGCTTCTGGCATAGGCTCTCGCCTCCCCCATAGTGCCTTTTTTAGGCAACGCAATGAGGTCAAAACTGCCAACATGAAAATCATCAAAACACAAATTAAAGGTCATGCTGCCAAAAGCTAGTCTAAACATGAAACTGGACTCATTGCAAGCATTCTTAACCCTGGAAGATGATGACATTTGGTTCAAAGCTGCTTAGTGTACCCCACCCATACCAGGTTACTCGTCCTATCATACAGTCAGACTCCAAACCATGGGCAGCAAAGCAAATGGAGTTGGAGTTGCAATATACGTAAAATATGTACATATCTCCAGGCTGGTCAAACTGTATGATGCACAAAAGACACTCCAGGCCACCAACTTTGACTCAAGCTGCCCACTCCACCTATCTGGACCTCTTTGACTCTATCAGGATTCAACCCTTTACCTTGATCCTGGGTGACTTAACTATCCAGCCATAGCTTGGAAGAATTATTCATGCCAAAACACAAATGCCTAGAGATTCCTTGATATGCAGTAAGGGAGTATGTGTGCATCAGACTTCATTACGGTAATGAGAACTGAAACATCCCATTCGATGAACATTAAAGCCTGCAGCATGAATAACATATAAGAATAATTGTCTCCCCATAATGATATGAGTTTTGCTTTCTCTTGCACTGTAGGTCTAAGCACAGTAGTAAGACAAGAGCCATTTTACTCTGGCCATAGGTAATATCTTGAGTTTTTGCCATTAGATGGGAGCTATCATTTACCATAATTTGCCATTGATGCATGATGGCAAGCACTGGACAAATGCTGAGGACAAAAATATAGGGTTTGGTTTAACTCAATGTATATATGTCTATTTTTTCCAGATTGAAGGTGCAAAAGGAGTTGGTAGCACAGAAGATAAGATAATGTGAGAAGAATAAAAGGAATAAGCAGGATGTTGGTGTTATAGCACCATAGCTATCGACTTCTTCAAATGGGAAGAGTGTACTTCTTCAGAGAATTTAGGAATTTGGATAGTCATTAAGTCAGGGGTGTGAGACAAAAACTTCATAATGTTGTGTGGCCAGTTGGACCAAAGCAAGTGCATCTCTCACACACACACACACACACACACACACACACACACACACACACACACACACACACACACACACACACACACACACACCAGCAAAGTAGACAGCTATGTATGGGCATATTTTTGGGACAAGTGCCTTTTTTAACATTTTGAGAGGAGGAATGTTGGGGAAGCTAGTTAGGAATAACAGGGGTAGGTAGGGTATGTTAGGTAGCAAGTGCAGACATACAGGATATTCAAAACATACAGGGATGGTGATGGATACAACAATTTAGGAGACACCACGACTGGAGACAGGAAGGGGACTTTGGAGGTGCATCCTTTTCCGGCATGAGGACATTGAGAATCTAGTCCTCACTCTCTGAACTATCACTGTCTCTTGTCATAGACACATTGGACAGTGTAGGACAGGACATTGATTGAGCTATTTGATGCATATTTTTTTTCTATTCTGCTAATATGGACACTGAGGCCCCTCACCATTATTTCCTCCACCAGCCCTGTCAACTCTTTTACAGGTGATGTAATGGTCACCTCCACTGGCACTACTCCCGGTGGGTCCCAGTGCACCAGTCTCTGAACAGAGTTACCTTACAGGTAGTTCAGGGGTTGTGGAGGCACTACCAGGTTGTGACCCAGATGTGCTGGGTGTCTGTACTGCCTGTGGTGGTGCCGCCACAGCCACACATGGAGGTACTGTGGTCTGAATCACAGTGGTTGGTCTAGCTCTCATGATGATGATGACCATTCAAGTTGCAGCAAGAATTATGATACAAAGTGTCAGGTAGGGTTACTTCCACTTATGACTGCAAAACCAGACGTGTGTGTTAAACTACACATTAATTTCATCAGTATTGTACACATTAGGCAAAGAGCTGTGTAACTGTTGCAAATATGCTTTATGCATTTCAAATCATAAAATGTCCATGTAAAATCATTCTAGTGTTATTCTAACTTAAGAATTGCAGAATAATACACTTTTATGTAATACACTAATTGTTGTGGTCTGGAATTTAACCCATTGCTAAATCCATTGACTGAAACACTGGCTAGTGCAATGTTCAACAGCTATTTGAGCAGGTATGTCTGTTTGTTATATACAGTGAATACCTACTCATTTTTGATTGTGTCAAACAATTATGGACCAGTGCCCTAAGAACTGATAAAGTGATTTCAAATTCTGTCTATCAGAGACATGAGGCTAGACCCAGGATGAGTATCTGATTTACCATCCATTGGTCAAGGTTATGCTTAAATAGTGTTACCGATAGGCTCTTCCTCATATGGATGGGTAGCCTGTTCTAGAGTGTGTGTTTTAGAGGATTGTCATGCAGTGGAACAGGCTTCACATCCATGTGAAGGAGAGTCCATCCCTAACTCTATTTAAGTGCAACCTTGGCCAATGGATGGGAAATTAAAAAGTCACCCTGGATCTGGTCACTGTGACTCTGATAGGCAGAGGCAGACAGTAACTATGCACAAATGAACATACCCCCATATACCCCTTTTAATAAATGCCCCTGATACATAGGAGCACAACTACATTGATTTGAGTGGATAGGCTTATAAAATCCCTGGTGGTCATTACCCTAGTATTTACCAATGTACCTCTGAATCTATTACAAAACAGATATCATTCTTACCTGAGCGATACTTATCCTTGCCTCTCTAAAGCATTACAGTCTCTCGTGATATGCTTCTTCAGAAGATATACGGATCAAAAAAAAAATTCTAATCAACATATTTTTCTGTTGGGAAGCCATGGTATTGTATTGGCTGGTAATGGGTCACAAAACTTACACAACTCAGGTGGGTCATTAGTTCTAAATATTTGTCCCATTGGTGCCAGGTCAAAGTAGGCAATATGCACTGTTTTGCTCTCATCTACAGCTCTAGCGACCTTCTTGAAAAAGTCCACCAGGTTTAGTAGGCATGATTTGCCCTTGATGAAATCAAACTGGGATGGGTTAATTGTTTGAAGATTTCACGTGTCTTTGTCTACCGGGTCCATGATAATTCTTTCTATGGCCCTGAATATAAAACTAGTAAAACTTATGGGTCTGTATTTGCCTGGGTCTGTTGATGGTCCCCCTCTATGTAGAGGGATGACCATTGCAATCCTCCATTCACTAGGGATGAAACCTTTCTGGAGGTTGTGGTTGAATACAGAATCTAGTGGGCCTGACAGGGTGTGTTTCAAGCTATTTTAGAGGCATCCTGGGATACCATTAGGATCCACTGATGCAGTGTTTTTAGCTTTTGAGAGTGCACTGAAGACCTGTTCTTTAATGATGGTTGGAGAGAAATGGTAGAGGGTATTTTCTGAGGTTAACTGCAGTTGGTGGGGGGTGAAATCGAAGCTAAATTTATTGGTCAGAAAATTTGTTATATCATCTGGTCTAGTACAGGGAGTTCCATTTATTATTAGTTCATCACACTGTTGCGTGTTCTCCCTAATGATGCGTCCATAGCTGAAAAATGCCTTATGGTCATCTTTAGCCTGGGAAAATATTTTGCCTCAAAATTGGCTTTGTTGACCTTGATTAATCCCTTAATTTGCTTGCTGAGACTAAAAAGGGAGCTTTATTTGCCTGTTGGGCATAACCCTTCATATTTCTGGACAATTTTTTTTTTTTTGTTATACAACCTATTATTCCTGAGAGCCCACCAAGGGGGCTCATTTTGGAGTTTTTCCTAAGTTTACTTTGGTTTGGTTTGGTACTGCTGTTTCTATTCAATAATATATGCACTTGTACAGGATTTCTGTAAACACTTCTGCATAGGCCACAGTATTCCCTAATTTTGGGGGTGGGAGGTGCTTGGAATTTGGCTGTGTCATTGCTTAATAGGTAGTTAACTCTCAAACCACAAAATACAAAAGAAATGTCCAGTAATCATAAAAACAAGGCACCAGAAGTACTTCTTAATATGTTGCCCTATGCCAAACCTGTAAGGCCTACTATGTAGGCAAAACTGAAAATGAATTGAGAAAGAGAGTATACCAACACAATTATGCTATTAAAAATGGAAAGGTACGAATGCCCTGTATAGGCATAGTGTTACGTGTAAGGAATTTAAAAAATTTAGGTTTTGTATGTTGGAGAAGGTTAAAAAACAAGAGAGAGGAGGCAATTGGTCTAATTTTCTTGAATTTAGGGAGACCTTTTGGCAAGTATTATTGAATGCAACCATGAAACCAGGCTTAAATGATAGAATATCAATTAATAGTATGCTTAATATGAGAGTAGAAAATATTTGAAATTAATTGGTAAATAAGATTAATAAGGGTTAGGTATATAATTATTAGAGTTGAATGTAAATAGTAGACTATCTTGATAGTATGGTTAGTGTAGATCTTAAGCTAGTAACTGGGTTAGTAGTGTAAATAAATTAATAAACAAATCAGCGGAAGTAGCACATTAATTTATATAAGCAGTAGGTAGGAAGTTCCAAGTAGGTTTTTTAATAAGAATATGTATGTTTTTACTGTTTAAAATTTAATGATTTTTATTAATGTGTTATAAGGATAAATTTTTAAATGGTTGTAAATCACATGACATGTAAGGATATTTAAACAGGGGGAAATGATGTATTACTTTGTATCAGATGAAGTTCTGTTTTGTTTGAAAGTAATTAAAGGAACAAAAGCGCTTATACAGCCTTTCTTGGAATATTGGAATACTTTTGTGTGGCTTCCTTACTCAAGAAGTACTTCTGGTGCCTTGTTTTTATGTTTTTTATGATATAGGTAGTTAGCTCTGCAAAATTTCTTAAAAGTTCTGGGTGTGCTGGGAGTTCGGGCTTAATATTTATTTCAAGGGTGACCATTTTGTGATCTAACCTGAATATGAGGACAATACATTGATGGGGGGCAACATTCCCTCATATTCATGAGTATTAGATCCAGGGTATTTGCACCCCTAGTATGCATGCAGACCAGCTGTTCTAGGGTGTTTGCATTAACAAAATCCAGGAATCTTTGAGACTGCATGTTATTAGTTATGTATCTTAGTTTCTGGTGGGTAGTTGAAATCAGTCATGAATATGGTGTTGGGCTGAAAATTGAGTGATTCCAATACAGTCAAGTATGTGCTATGGTTATCCTAGGTCATATTCAGGAACCTATTGCTAGCAAGGATAATATACTGGACTTTACCTAATGTTAGTTGAACATGCAGTGGCTCAAGTGTGTCATATTATTTGACCAATCCCGAGGTGTGCTTACTTTTTATGTAGATTGATACACCTTATTCCTTCTTGTGCAGTAGCTGGTCTAAATGTGTGGAAGGCATTACAGCCTTCACTGACAGGGTGCATTCCAGAGCTTTAATCCATGTCTCAGTAACTGTACAGATGTCAACACTCTCTAGGGTGAGGAGTACTTCCAAGGACAGGAGCTTCATTTTGAGATTCCTAGCACTGAGCAGTAACACCTTCAGTTTATCTTGTATAGAATTTACTATGTCCGAAAATTTATCAGATCAGCATTGCCTAAAAAAGGTACTATAGGTGTGCATATTGTTCTGGCCATTATCCAGAAGCCTAGTGGATGCAGGTGCAGAGCATTCTTGATAAAACAGTATGGACTGTCAATTATCTACTTGTAGAACAACAAATATTGGATCCCCCTTACAATGACACCCATGACTAATTTAATTGTTAAAGTAAATCATCTTCTGTTTATATTACAATATCATCCTTGGAGAAGGTAGAATGCTGCTTAGCACTAGGATCATGCCTGAACTGGACACATAATCTGAAATCTCAATCATCTGTCTCTCTTTATATAGTCCAGGGAGGTAAATCTCAGGTCATTAACACCCATATGGACTATGACAGAGTCATACTGGTACTTGTGGTTCAATGACCTGAGTGCATGTGTGATCTGGCCGATCACTGACCTGATAGGCAACTAACTGTAACTGTGTCCTTGCTCATCCTGGTGAGTAGGGCATCAGTGTGTCTCTCAATACAGTCTCCAATGACCAATATACTGAGTTGTGTGATAGTTATCTTAAAGGCTCAGAGGCTGAGACATTGTGAAATATGGTTCTTGGGAGAATTGTTTTTGTAGAGTGTTCAGAAGATTGCTGAGGACAGCAAACAGGAGGCCTTTGAGGTTTGGTTAGATTGCATTTAAGAGCTTCAGCATATGTAAATTTATATGTCTGATCCATAGTAGGTGTAGTTGTGTGTGTTACTGGCAACCTGTTTGGAAATATCAGTGTTTGTATGTGAGAGAATTGCCTCCAAACATGTTATAATTACATATCTTGCATACCGTGTCAGTTTGCTTAAGAATAATGTGGTTGTCAGTAAACATGAGAGAATTGTAATATTGTCTCAAAATGCCAATTTCTATCAGGCTGGCTACAAAGACAATAGAAAGATGCTCTTCCATGGCTGCAGAACCTCTTTTTTGCAATTTATGAGAGTCGGTGCAAGAGGGGTTTATGACTAACTAAATCTGGAGTTGTTCAGCTGGGGGAGAGGTCTAGGAGTGATCTAAAACATCACTCTTTGGATAATTCTTCTCAGCAGACAAACTAGCTGTTTTACAGTCAGCTAGATACTTGGGAAAATAGCAGAGGAAATTTTATATGGAAAATTACAAATGTAGGAGCCTGTGTCTATACAGGCAATACATCCTCCTGTTGCACAGTTCAGCACAGGTTTTAGGAGATGAGTTAGACTGAAGTCCAATACGTAAATAGAAAAAATGCAGTCTAAGTGTATATCAAGTGCTGATCATGCAGCAATTCACAATTCTCTCACTACTGCGAATGATAATAAAAGTCTAAAGTCTCCAGACTAAGAAAAATGCAGTAGAAAAGTAATAAATGATGCTCAGATCCTGTAGCAATTCACAATTCATTCATTATTGTGATACTATAAAACAAAATGCAAACACTAAAAATGCAGCAGTAGTAAAATACATGAGATCCTGCAGCAGTTCACAATTCACTCACTGTTGTGAATGGTACTACAACATGATGGTGCCCAGATCAAGGTAAAATGCAAATAGTTGGCTTTTGGTTAAAACAAGGCAAAATTAAAAAAAAAAAAAAAAAAAAAAAACTCACACAATTCAGATTAAAAATTGAATATTACAGTGTGCTCTAACTGAAATATGATGATATGAAATAAAGGCAAACTCAGTCTTTAAGAGTCTAATGCGAGTGCCTTATCAATCTGAGCTATCAGTGCCCAGTAGAAATAAAACTTGGAGGAGCTTCCAAAGTCTGAATTACAGTAGGGGGTGAACTAAAAAACACCAAGTTTAAAAGTACAACAATAATTGGATGGCTGGGTGGGAAAAGTCCAAAAATCAGTGAATCTGAGCTATCAGTGCCCAGTATATATAAAACTTGGAGGTGCTTCCAAAGTCTAAATTACAGTAGGGGGTGAACTAAAAAACATCAAGTTTAAAAGTACAACAATAATTGGATGGCTGGGTGGGAAAAGTCCAAAAGTCAGTGTAGTTAAACAGCAGTTTTAAACTCAGAGCTCTTGCAGATGAAGAGGAATATAGGTGAATACCTTAAATAAGAAAATTATTTTTCAAATCATTCCACTAATTAGCTAGAGATAATTCTTATTCAGTGAATGAATGCATAATGAATGTTTCATAACTGACCCTAGCCAACAACTTTTAATGACTTCAAGAAAAAAAAATCACAATAAAATAAAAATTAAAATACAACAAAACTGTAAAATAATATGACCAAAATAAAAAATAATGGAAACACCCAAAATTGTGTTAATGAACTCTCCATTTTTCCCAAATCATTATGTTGCTAATTGTACTTCCTCACACTTTTTGCACATGAACTATTTGTAACATAGTAATACACAAGTGTGTTTTTACTATAACCATTACTATGGAGTACTACAGGTGGCACAGATGACAAATATCTTATTTATCGCCCATTACACAAGTTTGTGTTGTAACGTTCACATTTTATTTTGCAAGTGTAGTTTGAGTTCAGTTATAGGAAATAAAGATGTTTTGTGTCCCTGCAGTGTTTTTGTCATTCTTCAAAACTGACTGCCTTAACACACTGAATGATTGATAAAGCTACATAACTACTGTATTTTCTGTAATCAGTACTGTACAGTGTGCTGACTAAAGTACATTGTTGACACTCTTATTTGCTCTATTGACATCTAAAGGTTTGTGCATGTGAAATACAATTTTGAGTCCTTGCCTTGGAAACTGGGTTATCATTCAGTGATAGTCACTGCTGACAGACCAAAGCACAGTGCCAGGCACTGTACATAGGATTAAACAAAAATGCTGTGTGTGTGGCAATGGCCATGAATACAAGGGTGTCAGACCTAAGACCAGTGATACAATAATGAATGCTATCAATAGAGACAAAGCTGTGGCATGGGAACAAAGAGCTGCTGGGGTTGGGCCTTCTACCAAACCCTGAGATGGAGGAGTTCCTATCAGCAGTAAGGGATCCAGGCAGTTCAGGGGAGTTACCCACTGCTGATATGCATGTAGGGGAAGAGGTGGAAGACACCCACATGATGTTCCCTAGTGATATTCCTAATATGCTATTTGTGATGATGTGAGGTATTGCCAGCTATGCCAGTAGAAGTAGGGTAGTCGATGTGCAACATATATCAGCACAGCTGGCTGGAATTTTGTAAAGAATTACATGTCATTTGTATATCAAAACTGATTTGTACAGATGCTTTTGTTGAAAAATGTATTTGTAAAGCTGCTTTGTGTTGTAAGAAGCATGGTTTCTTAGTCTTTGTAGGAGGAGTAGAAGTTTGTAATTGTTTTATGACTTCCAGGAGCTGCAACAGATCTGAGCAATATTCTTGTGTGTGTATTATTGACATGTAGGTGATAAATCCTAGCAGTTTCTAGCAATGGGGGGGGGGGGGCATTGCATGGGGACCAGAAGTCAGATGATCAAATGCATGTGATGTCATTCTGTACAGAAATTATGTATTAATATTAGGTGAAACAGAAGTCTCATTACAGTCTGTTCTTGTAACCTGACAAAGAAGGATCTCTCATGTACTTTATCTTGCCTTGCTCCAGTAAGTGACCAGGGAATAGTATTCTTTAGATCAATCAGGAAAATATAGTGATATTAGTTAAATATTGTTTTCTGTACTGTGTGAACCTGTCCACCTGTGCTATTTTTAATATTTCCTGTGATTAAAACTCTGGTGTTTATTGCAAATAGATATTTAGTGCTTCCATGTTCTTTTATTATGTATTATTAAATATATTTAAACTTTCCATTATGTTTGGTCCTTAAGAAAACATTTTAACCTTTGAGAGTACTATTGGTGACACTGTGGGCACTCCTGAATGCCTGGCTGTTTGGTCAACATTACCATTTGTATTAATTTCACTCAGTATAATTGAGTACCCTTGCAAGAGCCTTAGAGTTGCTCGCTTTGGGGTGTCTGATGGCAGGGTAACTACCTTATAGCCTGGGTAGAAGGGGCATAGTTAATAAATCTGTGCCAGCCTTTCCTAGGTGTGCGTGTGTGTGTGTGTGTGTGTGTGTGTGTGTGTGTGTGTGTGTGTGTGTGTGTGTGTGTGTGTGTGTATGTGAAAATCAAATCTCACAGTGGGTGTGCGTCAGTTACTTGGAGTAGGGACATGAAGCACTGGTTTCACAGAGAGGATACTAGAAGACTTGGCTTGGTCACTCAGCTGAGGTCTTAACCCTATAGCTATATCAGTGGGGAGTCTTACTGGGGACCAGGAGGGAGACAGATAGATAAATCCGGATCCCGGACTGAGAGTTCCCTGTGTGCTCTTAAGGAAAATTGTGCTTGATGCATCTGCATCTGGAAATACTGAGTGGATCCATTTGCATTTTAAGTGAATGTCTCTCTTCAGTGCCAGTGGTGAGGGTTCAGGCTCCCTGGTTACTGGCCCAGAGATGGGACATTGCACTATTCATATACAGAAAATTGGTGTAGAGTTATATATTTAATTTAAGTTGTCATCTTTTATGTGTAATATTTATCACACCTCCATTGACTGCAATTTTATGTGTCATGGGACATTTGACATTGAGATTCAGTGATCACCTACACGTGGAATAGGCCTATGCTATTTGTCTTTACACACTCACACACATGTATGTATGTGTATGTATATATACACATATATGTATTTTCATTTATTGTTGCTTTATTCTGTTTAGGCATCATACTGTGATCATTTATTTGTATTTTTTTCAGTTTTTCTGCTTTCTTCATTTAGTCATAGGTGAGGCTGGCACCAGCACTGTGGGGGTCTTACCCACCTTAATGACAGATGATCAGTAGCCTCTGATGATGGTGGTGATGGCAATGAACAGTTACAATGTGAGGTTGTCGAGGGTATGTCTCACCTGGCGGATGTGCTCCCACATCCCTTACCCAAAGGCCAGACATAGTCAGTAAATCTACAGACACCCATGACACAGAACTATTTAAGATCAGACAAGTTGAGGGGGGGATGTTTGATAAGGGTAGTGTGGTTACCCCAGTTGCAAAGCTGGCAGAACCTTCCCCAAGCTTTCATGAAGGAAAAGAACCACACATGGGTGTAAGTAGAAGTGCTCAGAGGAAGCAAGGTTACAGTCCTCACCCTAATTTTGGTCTGTCAATACCTGCCACCCAAGGTATGTGGAAGGCCATCATGGAGACACAGGCAAGTTCCACCAGGGCCTAGAAAGAGATAGTCAGGTACTATATGTCATGCATTCTGATGTGTCTGAGTGCATGAACCATGTGTGCGACTCCTTGGACTGGATGAATGACACACTGGACCATGCAGTGTCTGTTATAGAATGCCTGCTTGGGGAAGATCAACATCCACAAGGCCAAAGAGCCTGTACATAGGTTCATTGGTTCATAGGAGGTTACTAGGCTATTGACCCAAATATCTTTACAAGCCTAGCTGTATATGCCCGATATAATACTAGAGGAAGGATATTGTCTAAACTTGAGGTGTTAATAAGCAATGACTGCCCATATCTAGGAGGATCATAGGTGAAATTCCTGGCAGATATTTATGGTTTCCCATACAGTCATCCAGGCTATGCTTAAACAGAACCATAGAGGGGTTCTGTTTGATGTGGATTGGTAGCCTATTTCAGAGGACTAGCAACCTCTGAGAGACATACCTGTCTGGCCAGCAGGTCCTATTTATGTCGCAAGCCAGGTTAAGGTCCCTGGAATGCATGACTCATGTCCCATTTGACTTGTGGTTGCGCAGCATTTCCTTTAGGCTTAGATCAGAGATCGCTCTGTAGGCCAAGCACAAGTAGTCTGTACACTACTGAGTACAGTGACAGTGATTTCAGTTTGTCAGTGTATGATGTGCTGGAGACTCTGAATTTTCTTAGCTAGAAATGTCCGAGGTCTTTCAAGTTGATGCAGGTACCTGGTAAGGTACACACAAAAGGGAGTATTATACTTGATTACTGGCCTGATGATGGATGAGTACAGGAGAGTTATAACCTCTTTCACTCTTGAGACAATGCCTTTGCTAATGAGGTGTATGATGTTGAATGCCTTCCTTACCACACAGACACACGGTGGTCAAAGTTAAGGCCACAGTTGACTTGCATTCCTAAGTCTCTCACTACTGAGTTGATGCTTAGGGTATTATTATTTATATGATAGTCATCAGGGAAATCGTTTTTATGGGAGGAGATGATAATGCGTTTTTTAGCACTGAGTTTGCATCCATGGCTTTGACACCAATCATTGGTCTGCATAAGTCCCTCTTGAAGTATATGGACATCTTTTGGGGATTCAATGATTGCACCTGATTTTTAGTCATCAGCAAACTTAGTCAGCCACAGCCCCTCTGTTTTGGCCTAAACTTCCTAGAAGTATATTCCAAACAATAGGGGGCGCAGCACTGACCCCTGTAGAACCCCATTGGTGACAGGTCTGCTGGTTGAGGTATAGTCCCCAACTTTGACTGTGTGTGATCTGTCGGTGAGCCAGTTAGCAACCCACCTGATGACCTAAGCATTGATATTCAATTATGTGAGTTTATCAATGATGCCTGGATGTGTGATTGTGTCAAAGGCTTTGGCTAAGTCCAGATAGGATGTATGTACAGATTTGTCTTCATCTATGGCTCTGTTGATATTTTACAAGGAAGTCTACCAGGTTTAGCAGGCAAGACCTATCCTTGTCAAAACCAAACTGGGTTGGATCAAGGGTTTGGAGGTCACCTATATCTTTATTTATAAGGTCAATCATGATTCATTCCATGGCCTTACAGATAAGACTGGTTAAACTTATGGGTCTATAGTTCCCAGGGTCTGTTGCTGTACTACCTTTATGAAGGGGGATAATGGTTGCTGTTCTCCATACAGAAAGGACAAAACCAGTACGCAGGCTGTGGTTGAAGAGAGTACCTAATGGAGTTGCTAACTCATATATTAGACCATTTAAGACACAACCTGGGATGCCATCCCGTCCCACAGACACTGTATTTTAGGTTTTGGAGACAGCATTAATGATTTCCTGTTACAAGATGTGAGGTGGGGGAGATGTTGAAGGAATGCTTTGTGGTATGTTTGGAATGGACGGGGGGGGGTGAAATTTTCACCAAACCTGTCAGCTAACACGTTAGCTATTTTTGCAGGATCAGTGTGTGTGATGTCATGCATAGCTAGTTCAGCACACATCTGGGTCCTACTTTTTAGATTACAGATATAGCTGAAGAATGTCTTATGGTTATCTTTAGCAATGGTTGCTAAATTGTTTTCAAAGTTGCCCTTAGAAGATTTTACAAGTTGTCTTATTTGCTTGTTCAAATAGAGGAGGGTGTTCTACCAGTGCTGGGACCTCTCTTTTTTATTCTTGGACAGTAACTTCTTCCTTTTGTTGTATAACCTATTGATGCTAGATATCCACCAGGGAGGCTTGCTTTTTTTTCAGGATCTTGTTTTTATCCTATCAGGTACAGCTACGCCTATATATTTGTATAAGTGTTTGTACAGGGCATAAGTGTATACCATAGTATAGTTGTCAATGACATCTGTATGAACGGGTGCCTGGAAGTTGTTTATGCCATCCCATAGAAGGGTATAGTCAGCTTTGTTGAAATATTTTAGCTTAATTTCTCCTAAGAAGGGTTCAGGTGTTATTTCTACTTGAAATGTGACTGAATTGTGATCAGATTTAACCAGTGGGGGTCCTACACTTATGGCAGTGCAATGGTCATGCATCTTGGTGAGGACCACATCAAGAATGTTTAAGCCCCTTGTGGGGTTGCATCTTATTTTTTCCAGGGCATTTGTGTTAACAAAGTCCAGAAATCTTTGTGCAAGCATGTTGGAACTCGCGTAAGTTTCCCAGTCAGTGGAGAGATAGATAAATTCACCCACGACTAGAGAGTTTGTTTGTAACTGGATTGACTCGAGTAGGTCCAAATAAGCAGTGTGGATGCCTTAGTTCATTGAGGGGGGCCTATAGTTACCAATGATTTGGAGGGGGGTCTTACTCACAGTTATTTGAACTTCGTGGAGTTTTCCTGTCTAACCAGTCTAGAGGTGTATTTGTTTTTGATGACGATAGATACTCTTCCTCCTTTGGTTCTCACATGTTCATTTTGAGATCTGAAAGTGTGGAAGGCATTCTAGCTTTGCAAGGCTGGGGTACTTTCTGTGGCCCTGAACCAAATTTCAGTGACTGCACAGATGTCAACATCCTCCAGGGAGAGGAGTACTTTCAGAGAAATCAGTTTCTAATTTAAATTCCTAGCATTAAACAGCATAACCTTTAATTTATTTGTGAGGGATATTTTCAAGTCAGAAATTTTGTTCTTGAGACCTTGCCTAAAAAAGGCACTATGGGGAGTCAAGTGCCTTAGCTAGTACCCAAAATCTTAGAGGTGACAGGTGAAGACCATCTCTGGCAAAGCAGCACAGTTTATCTACAATACCATTCCAGGCTGACAGGAATTAGATCCTCTTAGAATTACACCAGAAACTAAGCCAATTATTGAAGTCAATCATTTTTTGTTTATATTTGGTATCATCCTAGGTGAGGGTAGAGTGCTGCTCAGGGCTAGGGACATACCTGCCTGGGACACATATTCTGAGAGCTGAATCATGTTTCTCTTCATATAGTCCAGTAAGGTATGTCTCAAGTCATTCACACCAACATGAACTATGATGGAGTCATAACAGTACTTGTTGAGAGGCTTGAGTGCATGTTTGATCTGATGGATCCTAGCACCCAATAGACAGCTGACTGTAACCTTCTCCTTGTCCAGCCTGTTGAGTGGGACATCTGTGTGCCTCACAATGGCATCATCTATGACTAAAAAATTTGGTTTAGATGTGTTTTGTCTTAAGGGTTATTTGGTAATACACTGGTGCTCGTGTTGTTATGTTTATTGAGTACTGTAAGTACTGTACTAGGTGTAGCATGTTTGTGTTTGGGAGGTCTCTGGTGTTTAGGTAAGTTTCTGGTGACTACCTCCATGTATGACGGTTTATGTGCTGAGTCCATGGTTGTCAGGTTGTCATAGGAGGTGTAGTATGTGAGCTGACAACCTGTTCAGTGTTACTGTTCTGTGTGCAAGAGAGCAGGGCTTTCAGATTGTAAGGATAGATGCATCTCTCACAAATTGTACTTGGGTGATTTAAGAGTTAGGTTGTCAGTGTATATAAGGCAGTTGCTACATAGCTTAACGATACCCATTTTAATCAGGATGATAGGAGAAATGGAGGGAAACTGACCATCTATAATGCTAGGTAAATTGTGTTTTAACAGTAGAGGGAGGAATGGAGAGGTGTGGTATGGACGGGTGCTCTAAACAGGGTCTATACTAATGTGGTGCTCAATAGGGGTCTATACTAATGAGAGTTCTCTAAATAGTATGAGACAATTGGAGGTCTGATGGTTTTGGGACTATTCAAGTGGCAAAAGTGCAGCTAAGGTGCTCACCGAGCAGTTAGGAGCAAATCAAGGACTTCTTGGGTGGATCACAGCAGCTTCTACAGGAATTGTTTTGTATCTGTAACCACCAATGGTTACCCCCACAAATCGGTGGTGCATGGTGGTGCACACCGATGAATACAACAAAGCAGTGACTGATTGCCAAACTCTGTGGAGCTATGTTCAAACAAGTGCAAACCCATGCAAATGTGAGGCTTATACAGCAACAGTGAGCAAACATTTTTAAACAATTTAACCAATTATAAAGCTCAAAAATAATCCCTGCTCCAGCAACCATCAATCAGATGAGTCCTAACTGCACTTTCCTGCCACAAGGGTGCAGGGAGGTCCTCTCCAACAAAAGATATCCTGGTTTTGTCTCAGTTGTGTAAACAGAACTAGATTCAGCAGGTCTGAATCTAGTCTATGCTACAGCAAAGTGAACAAATCAGCAATAACAGTTTTAGAAATCAGCAATATATTAAAAATAAAGTTTAAAAGTACAAAATACAGTGAGAACTGGTACTTATGATTATCAGAAAGCCTTGGATGACTTGCATTGCACAAATGAATACAGTAGAGCAGTGGCTGGTTGCCAAAATCTGTGGAGCTGTGTTAAAACAAGCACAAACCCACACAAACACGGGGCTTATGTAACAACAGTGAACAAACCTTTTTAAACAATTTAACTGATTATAAAGCTCAAACCTGAGCCCTGCTCCAGCAACCTTCAATCAGATGAGTCCTAACTGCAGTTTCCTGCCACAAAGATGCAAGGAGGCCCTCTCCAATAGAAGATGTCTTGGTTTAGTGCTCAGTTATACAAACAGAATTAGATTCAACAGGTCTGAATCTAGTCCATGCCACAGCAAAGTTCAACAATCTGCAACAACAATTCAAGAATCAGCAATACATCAAAAATACAGTTCAAAAGTGTAAAATGCAGTGAAAAGTTTTACCCATGGCTAGCAGAAAGCCTCAGATGTCCTGGACTGCACAGATGAACACAGGAGAGCAGTGGTAGGTTACCAAACCCTGTGGAGCTGTCTTAAAACATCATCAAATGTTAGCCAAAGTAATCTTGCCAGATCCCACTCCCTTAGTGGTAGTACTTCCATTGCTTCTTCAGTGGTGGAGGTGTCCACACCCAGATATGGTAGGCCAAGTGGTCATGGACATAATAGTGATGAAAACTCATCCAGCAGACGTCTTTAGCTGTGTTTGTGCAGACCTATAAATTGTAAACCATGTTGCCCCCCCCCCGCACACACACACACGTTATTCAAATTTGACTTCTTTACATCTCCCTCATTTCTCAAACACACACACACACACACACACACACACACACACACACACACACACACACACACACACACACACACACACACACTTCTTTTGTGTCAGGTTTGTCCTCCTAAAACCCCACTCCCTCATCCTGTTTAAGTGATGATGACTGTGCCCTGTCCTTTACATGATTCTTTGTGATTTTATGGTTGCCTATGTCTGATGCACAGAGTGGACAGCTAAAATTTGCTTTGCCAAATGCCTGTTTTCATTAAGGTATTTAATGAGTTATAGTTTGGTTTAGTATGCTTAGGTTCAGTAGTGTTATTAGTTGCAGTGCTCATACTTATACTAGTACCAGTAGGAGGAGTAGCAGCAGCAGCAGTAATAGTAGGAGACAGAGTAGCAGCAACAGCAGTAGTAGGAGGAAGAGGAGGAGGAGAAGTAGCAGCAGCAGTAGTAGTGGTAGTAGTATTTGTAGTAGTAGTAGCAGCAGTAGTAATAGAATGAGTAGAAGCAGCAGTAGTAGTAAATAGGAGGAGGAATAGAAGCACTTGTTGTACAAAGTAGCAGTAGTTGTATGAGTAATAGCATTAGTAGGATGAAGAGTAGGAGAAGTAGCAGCAGTGGTAGAAGTAGCAGTAGTAGTAGTAGTAGTAATAGGAGGAGGAGCAGCAGCAGCAGCAGTAGTAGTAGTGGTAGTAGTAGTAGTAACAGCAGTAGTAATATAATGAGTAGATGCAGCAGTAGTAGTAAGTAGTAGTAGGAGGAATAGAAGCACTTGTGGTAGGGGGTAGCAGTAGTTGTATGAGTAATAGTATTAGTAGGATGAAGAGTAGGAGAAGTAGCAGCAGTGGTAGAAGTAGCAGTAGTAGTAGTAGCAGCAGCATCAGTATTAGTAGTAGTGGTAGTAATAGGAGGGGGAGGAAGAGCAACAACAGTAATAGTAGAAGGAGGAGGAGTAGCAGTAGTAGCAGTAGTATTAGTAGGATGAGTAGTAGCAGTAGTAGCAGTAGTACAAGCAGTAGTAGTAGTAGGAGTAGTAGGAGTAGAAATAGTACAATATTATTACTTATGAATTACTGTTTCTCAGCCCCTTGTGCAGATGATGCTGAGATTGCCCTTGTCCCTGTTAGGGTGCCTAACTTGGTTTACTTATGTCTGTTACAAAGTTTGGCAGGTGAAGCATGTTTTTTGGGCAATTCTCTTTTTTTTTCTAGTGTTGGATTGCATGATTGCATCTCCCTCATTTGTGTCTTAACTACTTATCATTTTCTTTGGTACTTTTGTGGTTCTATAACTATGCTTGATCACCTACCTACATAGATGATGGTAACATTGCCCTACACCCTTTGGTTTTGTCTGACAAGGGTCTGTTTGGTTTGATACACAAGTTGTATACACATGCAGGAGAAATTCTTTCTATATATTTAATAGCTTCATAGTCATTTTTTTTGTCTGTGTTGCTTTTGTCACTCATATAGGTTACTGCTTACATTGCAGTATAGCTGTATAGTTTATCAACAGTTTGCTTTTACTGAAGTACGTAAATATAATGGGTCTATATTGAATATTCAAAATTTCAAGTGTCATATGGTCAACACCATATGATTGAATTTTTGAATGTTTCAACGTTGTAACATAGATATCCGTACAGAGCAAATGGGAAGATTTCCCTTTTCTGCACTGTAGTGCAATCTCGGAGTTGGTATATTTAAAGAGTAGGGGGGTGTGGGGGGTGCAGCCCTCCATGTGGGGGGTTCAGGGGGGTTTGCCCCCTGCTTAAAACATTCTGGTAGGTGTTTTGTGTAGTTTTTTTTTGTTAGATATTCAAACTTTCAAAAGTTCAATTATCTGATATAGACCCAAATATAATGGTAAGTATCTATCTCTTCATTGCAGATTTATCACTCACCTTTGTTACTGCTGCTGATAATGTTTTGGAAGCTGGGGTTACCTATGTGTGATGCTCACAGTAGCCAGCCAGTACATAGGTAAGTAAAGTCCAGTAAGTTTGTATGTATCGCTGTTACTGTTTGTATGTGCTTATCTCCTTTTGTTGTTCAATTAAGTGAGTACATGCGCTATTTACTACCTCTTAGATAGGACCATAGCATGTTGTGTATGCCTCAATCTACCATGATCATCTTCAACTGCAGGTTCCTCTACTGACTTCTCATCTATGGCTGCAAGCTTTATGGTGCTGGGAACTGCAGTTCCTGACCTGGTTCTCCCTGCTGCAGCTGATGTTATGTAACATGGCACTGACTCTCAGTATTTTGGCAGAGGTAGTGGGGTGATACTGCAGGGCACTTTCAGATGTATCTAGACATCAGAAATGTGTCTTGAGCAGGTCAAGAACATACTGTTTGATATTTCTAGTCTGAATGTGTGCTTTATTCTAACCTTGCTGAATGGGGTTAAGTGGATTTCTCATGGGAGTCCTAAACTAATGTTCTAGTCCATATTCTGCATCCCCCACTAGATGTCCTTGTGAAAAGTCAACCCTAAAAAAAAAGCAGGTGCAGCTTAGAGGTATGCCATATATGGGAGAAGTGGAAACCGCCAGGGTGGATCGCACACACATTATTAATACCCTGTTCCTTATCAGCCACCTGACAGTTGATGTAGTGATACCTTTTTCTGTTAATGTAGCTCTTTCCTGGTTCACCAGGTGGAGTTTTTATTTCAATATGTTTGCAGTCTATGGCCCCCAGAATGCCAGGAAAATGTGCTGTGGCATAGAAATTTTGCATGATGGTAGCCTTCTCCTCTGGGTTTCATGGAAACGTGTTGCAGCATTGCATTGAGAAACTGATATTCTGGATGCAGAGGCCAGTGGGTCTCACACAGTCTCCCCTGCTGGTCACTGAAAAGTTTCTGTAGCTAGTATTTGTAATGCTACCATACCTTGGTTTCCACTGGGATGGGATCTCCATGATTCCCACAAGCCTCATGCGAAGACAGCAGATGTTCACTATTTGCTCTATGGTATCTCTGTCCACACTGTAGTGTTCTGTTATTTCTATATCATGATAGGTCAAATATGGTCTGACCACCCAACACCTTCTAGGACAAGGTCTGGTAGCAGCAGCACCTTGTATTAGAGGCTATTACACATATAAAGTGATGGTGGCTGCAGCAACCCCTAACATTTTTAAACATTCCTTGTGTCTGTATTCCAGCATGTGCTGGAATTCGGAACTTAAAGCAAGTGCTATGTGTAGGTGCTCATTTTATTCATTTTTTAATCACTCTGTGATGATTTTGTTCTTAACTAGTATATCCTTCATCTCTTTATATGCTCATTATCATATTTGGACATTAACCCTTATTTTGCAACAGCTCATTATTAGACTGGGTCCTTGTCTCTGACCCTAATAAAATCTCCTCCATTTGCACTCTACCTAACAGCATTAGTGATCACCTACCAGCATACAAAATTTGCAAACCAACTCCAGTGCTTAATATGTACCACTATAAGCATACCGGTGACCTATCTCACTTCTGCCCAACTACCTTTAACAATATCCTACAAAATCTCAACTGGCTTCCACTTAAAGTCCTATCACTGAATGATGACGTTGAATTCTTTAACTCAACATTCCTCCATGTACTCGACAATTTCACTCCTATCCGACATATGAGAGTGAAAGCCAACTAGGCCAGCTGGCTTACTGAATCCACCAAACCACTTATGGGACGACAACTAGGGATAAGGGCTGGAAATGATGGCATACAAGTAAAAATCCTACAGTCTTTGCTCAATACAAACAACTGCGTAATCAAGTAAAGTGACTTGTCACCAAAACAAAAAAAAAACAAAAAAAAACAAACAAGACTACTACATTACTCTGCAAAATGACCATATGCGAAATCCTACAAGGTTCTGGAGGTCAATAAACTGTCTATTATACCCAGGCAAAAGTGATAATCCCTCCCCTGATCCAGATATGGCCCCAGGTGAAACTGCCTCACTTTTTAACTCATCATTTAAAAACAGTATAGACAATCTCACTGCAAACTTCCCACTAATCAACCCACTGCCCCCAGATCCATCTGCTACAACAAGACCAAAGTATTCTCTCATATATATGCCTACTTCCACCATGTAAAAACTCCTGCTTAAACTTAAACCTGGATGAAATGTTCCAGATAATTTACCACCAGAGTTCCTCCAAAAATCAGCGGACACTATAGCCTATCTTATTAGTATTCTACTAAACAGATCCATTCAAGAGTCCTTCATTCCCACCATCTGGAAAAAGGCATTCATCCCTCCTCTCCACAAAGGTGAAAACAATAATGATACATCTAACTTCCATCCAATTGCCATCATCTCTCCTATCATCTCCAAAATTCTGGAAAAATGTATCTATAGCCAACTACTTAACTACCTACTACAGCACAACCTCTTCTCCCCAACCCAACATGGATTTAGGCCTAATCATAGCACCACCGCTGCTCTTATCTTTTTTGGACACAGTCAACTATGCTCGAGACTCAGGATATCTGGTCTCCACACTCTTTCCTGACCTTTCCAAGGCATTCAATACTGTCTCCCACCAATTTCTTCTGACCAAACTCTCCAGTTTAGGCCCCCCACCTTACTCTGGTTTTCTGACTACCTTACAGATAGACAGCAAGCAACCAGATAGCATCACTCCCTCTCTCCTTTTCTCAACATCAATACTGGAGTCCCACAAGGGTCCATACCATGTCCACTAATTTCCATACCATACCAGCATACCCCATGCTAATATAATCAAATATGCAGATGACTCCACCATCATCTGCAAGACCAAGTCTACATCAGAACTACTTACACGCACCCAAAATGCTTTCACCTTCACTGAAAGCTGCATGTGTAATAACCATTTAGCCCTAAATGCTAATAAAACCAAACCCATTTTATTCGCACCCTAAAAAACAGCACCCCTAACCAAAAATGAATTTACCATCAACTCATTCAACAATACTTGCCTTGAATTAGTCCCAAGCTTCTAGGGGTCATCATAGACAAACACCTAACTTTCGACCAGCTTATTAATACAAACATAGCAAAAATCAGAAACTAGGCATCCAATACAGGCACAAACACTTCCTCAAATATGCAGCAAGACTATTCCTTGCCTCTTCCTTTCTACCGCCATCCTTACTCTATGATTCACCTCTCCTTACTAATATACAGTCCTCTCTTAAATCTAAACTGGACTCATGCTACAATAAAATTGCAGAATTTGTAACCAGTGCCAAACACTTCTGCAACCACTGCGTATCACTCTGACATCTAAACCTGTGAGATAGCATCTTTATGGCCTAGCCCATAAAGTGATTTAATTTCAGATATATTTTAAAGTTTGCTGGACTGAGGTTAACCTTCCAGTTTCCTCTGTTAAAACATATACATTTAAACAGTTACAATAGTGAGTGTAAATTTCTGTTCTCTCCAACAGGCAAATTGTGGATACATTTCAAACACAAGCACTTTACAAATACCTTTTTCAACACACAAACATCTGCAAATCAGTTTGATATACACATGACATACATTTCTAATACATTTGTAACACAAGCATCCTGTATAAATCAGTCTGATATTCACAAATGACATATAATCATTTGCAAAATCCCAACTATATGTGCTGGCAGTTTCTCCTATCATCACATACCTGAATAAGATCTCCTCTAATATAACTATATGAGACACTGAACAAATTCAGATATTTTAGTGTTCATAATAACTTAAATCTTCACATCCCTGGATGCCCTTGGTATATTTCCACAGTACTCTTTCCAATTTACTCATGCTTGTTTTCTTATAAGGTTTCCATATTGTTATTCCATACTCAAGTTTGAGTCTAGTGTAATTAACAAACAATGACTTCATCATTTCTGATCTCTTAAACTTTTGTACAACCTATAGATCGATAACTATCATTAATCAATTGGTTGATATGATTAGAAAAACTCAAAGCTATATTTATACATATACCCAGATTCTTGAATGAATCAACAGATTCAATCACTGTGTGCTATAATAAATATTCACCTTTCGATTTATGTCTCCCAAATCTCATATGCTTACTTTCTGATGCATTTATCAGCATATTATTCTCTTTTGCTCAAATGGAAATGTCGTCAAGTTCTTTTGCAGACATAACCTATCAGCAGCACGTGTAATCAGTTACAGACTGTAGAACACCTCACATGAAAAAGATAGGTCTGAAAAATACAATCAAAAAAGGTATGGACCTAGGCAAGAGCACTGTGAGTCAGCCTGACTGTAACCATGAATTTTACCTGTCCAATTGCTATATGATACTTGCCATGTGCTATTTGTAAGCCCTGCAGCTATACATCTTATCAAGAGTTTATCAATACCTAGTTGTACTAATGTATTGATCAGTGTTTTGTGTAAGATCCTGTGAAATGCTTACATTACATCTACATAAATTACATCACAGAACTGCTACTACTGCTGGTAATAGATCTGTTTTCAACATATGCATGCTGATATATGGTATCAAGTCCCAACCTTTTCCAATTCTGACAATACATTATCCAGTATTACCTTCTCCATTATTTTCCACAACATGAAACTAGACTTAAGGTTCTATGTGATTCTGCGTTTGTCCTACTCCCCTTTCCCTTAAAGACATGTTTAATAAGTGCATGCCACCAATCTTGCGGAATCTCCCCATGTTTATAAGACCTATTAAACAATAAATATAATGATACTGTAACTTCTTGTTGAAGTGTTATCAAGTCAGTATTACTAATTCCATCTCTTCCTGTGCTTTGCTTGGATTCAGTTTGCATGTTTTTTTTCAATATAATATAATTTGATTTCAGTATCTGAGGTTATGTACTTGGATGTCACTAGGACAACTTATCACCCCCTTTGTGGAGGCAAATTGTTTTGCATAAGACTTGATAAATATATTTATAATCTGTTGTGTCTAAGAATAAATTTTAGAATCTTCACACAGTTTATCAATTTGTATCTCTTTACTCCTTCCACATCTTATGTATCTATAAAATGGTTACCTATTATGCTCAATATATACACTTTCTTAAAATGTTTCTTACTCTTGTCTCATATGATGCTTAATCTGTTTGTCCAGCTTGTTTATTTCAGTTTTTGTAGTTGTAGTTTGACCTCTTTTCCATGTCTTATACTTTTTGTCTCTCACCTTAATCAGGTATCTTGTTCTTATGGAATATATGCCCCTAATGTTTATGCCTAAATTCTTATGTTAAACATTTTTTTATTTTATGCATGCAAACAATTTCTCTTTCAAACCTTTCCACATTCCTTCTGTTGTTTTTTTTCCACTGAAAGCATCACTCCAATTAGTTTTACATAGCGGCTGTTTTGCTTCCATATAATCTTTAATTAATTTTCTGTGTATTGTTTTAGATTACAGTTTGGCAGAATTATCTGACAATAAATGAAACTTTACAACCCTATGATCACTGTACATCATTTGTGGTGAAACCTGATATGAAGTAGCAGTAATTTCTTCAGGAGCACAAACAATGCTCCGGAACATTTGTTGTGAATAATTTCTTTATTAATGTTGTTGAACCAATATTATTCAAGTGTGTTTCTGGTAAGTGCCCAGCCACTATTCTTCTTCCATCTTGTGTATCATCCAACAATTGCATAAATTCCTCTAGTTCATCAGTACTTGAATTTGGTGGTCTGTTTACTCCAATAATTTTTACATGTTCCAGGGTTGTCTTTATTGTCACAGTTACATAATCTGCAGTATTGGTGTTATCTCTGAACAGTTAATAGTCACAGGTCTAATAACTATCTTAAATTCTTATGTTATCAACTCCATGTGATTTTGTGTTAGAATGTCTGTTACAGATAAAAAAATTGTACCTTGACAGAGGTAGTTTCCAGTCGTTCGTTAACCGTGTTTCACAAATAATAACGACATCAGTCTTCTGGGAACATGGCAAATTTTCCAATAAAAAAAAACATTATAACTAATGTTAATTGCATAAACAAATATCAGAGATGAATCAAATGTTGCTATCTGTGAACTGTTAAACTTTTGACCTGTCAAAAGTCCTGACTTGTTTTTATCAAATATTGCAAAATATCTGCTACAAAAATTATCTTTCCTAATCCTGACAAATGCACACCATCTTGTCTGAACATGTGTGCACAAAATTAGGCTCAGATGCTCTACACATTTCCATTTTTTAAAATGGGACATTTTTTCATGTAGGTATTTACCCAAAAATATTTTAATTCACAGTGATCTGACACCACTTTCTATATGTGTTTTGTGAAAAATATGTCTTAACACCTGTACAGGCTATGCTAGCTAAGAGGGCTGTAAGTTCTTACTAACAGTCAGAGAGTCCTTGTGGATGAGATCATTTGTACTGACATGACTAAAAACAGATCTGCACTCCTTTACATTAAGGCATTCTAAGGCCTTTCTCACATTCTCCATTTTTGCTCTTGGCAAGCATAACACCATTTGATGTTCATTAGCTTCTCTGCAAATATAAGTATCAGTTCCTTTAATAACTCACCCACCCATAACTCAATCAATACCTCCCAATGCAATCCCCTACTTTCATCCCACCCCCTCACTATTAATCTGAACTTCACTGATCATAGCCTGTTCCAATACTTATCCAATCCTAAAGTTTATCCCAATAAATTTCCACAATCAACATCATGTCTACAAAACCTACCACACTTCTAACTCAAATACTACTTCTCATCACCTTATCCTACTTAAATCTACTCACTAGTCCTCTCTGTGCCAATCATTCTCCCCCATTTCACTCTACTATCTCATCCTGTTTACAGTATAAGCACTGCTCAGTCTGTACAATCCCCCAGTCTCTACTTATTCAACAATGCTATGCTCTTCCCCTATAAACTCTTATCGAACCCTAGAACTACTTCCCCTATTTATAGATACCCCAAGATACATGAACTGCATGCTCTCCTGGCTGTTTTCTCCCCTGAGATTCTCTGTCTATCTGAGACCTGGTTAAAACCTAACACTACAGACAATGAAGTGTTACCACCAGGGTATAATATATACAGGCTGGATCATGCTTCCAGGAAGGGGGGTGGAGTAGCTATACTCTTCTTATCTGAGCTGAGTCTGACCATAGTTGTTAATCAACCACCTCAGATTAATAACTCCGAAATTCTTGCCACTAGACTGCAACTTAACAAAAGCAAATGCATCAACATCATCTGTATGTATATCCCCCCAGGTAATAATGTAGCTACGCTTGAAGATACCCTTCACTGTCTATCATGTCATTATCCCCAAGAAACTCTACTACTTGGAGACTGTAACATAGATTGGGGAACCTGTTCCTCAGAATCCCCTTCGACCCACATCAACCTGCATGCTTTCACACAAACCATAACCACCTCTACCAGACTAGGTAAACCCAACTAGAAAGATAGCATACTTAACTGGGTACTAGTAAATAGTAACCCCCAACTGTACACTTTTGGTACCCTCCACAATGACCTAAGTGACCACCTTCTCACTTACATAATTAAACAAAAAGCCATCAACCAACAACTCTTACTGAGGAAAGTCAGAAACAAAAGAGACTTTAACCCTGCCAAATTCCAACAGGAACTTAACTCCTGTAACTGGGCTATGCTAAAACACCTCCCCTTAGATGAGGCAGTTATATATTTTAACAACAAATTCCTTAAAATCCTAGATTTGCATGCACCTGGCCGCTCAAAGCATACTAAAGTAGAAACTACACCATGGCTTCCCAAAGAGTCTAGACAAAAAAAATTATCAGTAGAAACAAAATGTGGGCTCGATGGCACTTCACTAAAGACCTCCATGACCATGTTAAATACAGGCAAGCTAGGAATGAAACTAAAAAATCCATAATGCAAGACAAAAAACAATACTATTGTAATTTACAAACTGCTAACCAGAATAATCCTCAAAAGTTCTGGGCAGGCCTGAATAAGTTACTTCATCCTGGTAAAACATCTACACCTACCCCTGCCACTACAATTGATAAAACCCCTGAAGAGGTCCCAGACAGTTTTACCTGCTTCTTCACTGAGACTATTCAAGACCTAGCTAATCAATTACCTCCTAGATCCTCTAGCCCTGATAATATCACCTCCAAAAACCAACTCTTGTTTAGCTTTATACCAGTGTCCACAGCTCTAATCTGTTCCTTGATCAAAAAATTAAAACCTACCACACTCTCCGCTGACCAACTCCCCACTGAGTACCTACAAATATCAGCTGACACCATCGCCTATCCAATATCAATACTAATTAATCGTACCATAGCAGAGGCCAAAATCCCCACCATTTGGAAAACATCCTGCGTAATCCCACTACATAAAGGAGGTTCATCCACTGAATTCTTCAGTTATAGACCAATTGCTATACTTTCTCCACTTGCAAAAATAATGGAAAAATGTATACATAAACAATTCATGCACCATCTAATCCAAAATCACCTCATGGCTGATACTCAACACAGATTCCAACCTCGCCACAGTATGACCTCAGCCCTAGTATCCTTCACCAATACCATAAATAATAACCATAACAATAATTACATATCCTCAGCCCTCTTCTTGGACCTATCCAAGGCATTTGACATGGTCGATCACCAACTTTTGATTGACACCCTGCAAACTTTCGGTCTAGACTATAAGGCCCTTCAATGGTTTACATCCTACTTCAGTGGGAGGCAGCAAGCTGTTCTCTGGCAGAACAAGCTCTCCAACTTATTACCAAATACCCTTGGAGTACCACAAGGCTCCATACTAAGGCCCCTACTGTTTTCCATCTTTATTAATGACCTACATACTGTCATCCCAAATGTCACCTATATTCAATACACTGACAACTCCACCCTGGTTTGCTCAGCTACATTCCCCTCAGACTTGAGGTCTGCCACCCAGTCCACATTTAATACTGCGGAAAACTGGCTCTCTGATCATCGATTGTTATTAAATCCCAAAAAAACTAAAATGTTACTATTCTCACCAACACATAGGTCTACTGCTTTTACTTTCACCATAAATGCAAAAGATGGCACAATAATCTCCCATGACCCCTCTACAAAACTACTAGGTGTCATCATTGATAACAACCTAAAATGTGACCTACAAGTAAATCAAACTATCAAGACCATCAACAAAAAACTTGGGTCACTTTATAGAATAAAATCCTTCCTAACCCCTCCAGCTAAGATTGCTATAGCTCGCTCTCACCTACTTTCTGCACTGCTTTACGCTTCCCCCCTTCTCTCCAATCTAAACAAGACTGTACTCAACAGACTGTCAAACAGTTATAATCACATTGCCAGATTTGCCACTGGCCTGCCTTTTAGAACACACCACTGTATCAACCTCAAACAGCTTGGATGGCTTGAACTACCCAATCTAATCCAATAAAACCTTCTGATTATGGCCAATAAAATTCTCTATAACCCTAATCATACACCAGCTCTAAGAAACATAATCACCCCCTATAACAATCTGAGATTGCTTCGATCCTCAAATAAACTAGTAATTCAAACCATCAAAATTAACAATGCAGCTGGTAATGCCCTATTAACAAACTCTGTAGGTAGAGTCTGGAACTTTCTTCCAGCTGTCATCACTATGATTTCCTCCATTGGCCAGTTTAAAACCAAACTTAAACAACACCTGGCAATAAACTGGCTTTGCCACTGTAATAAGCCTGGCTAACTCTAATTAAGAATGCTGAATAAACTTGTAATGTAGTTACTGTCTATTTTTCCCCTGGCTTTAAACAGGGGTAACTTTTAACCTGTGAACTTGGCTATTTATGATTGTCTATGTATACTTAGTAAAAATCTCTATATTGTTTTTTTTTTTTTACCTGGAGATTTTATTTTGTAACAATTTTTTTTATTGTATCTGTTTATCTTGGAGATTTTCTCCCCAGGCCTCTGCTGAAAATGGACATGTATCCAGTCGGACTATCCCGGTCAACAAATGTAAAATAAATAAATAAAAATAAATACATTTATATTAGCCCCACCTCATTAACGCTTATAATCCACAGATCAGATACTAAACAATTCAAATGTCTCTTTTTCCCATATCCGTAACTTTATCTCCATCTTGCTCTCAGGAGACATTCATCCAAACCCCAGTCCCCCCCCCCCACAACTCAACCTATCCATTTCATTCTCCTCACTCAGCTGGTAAATCCATCCATTTCACAGCTTTTAACACTCAGAGCATATGTAATAAAATCGCTAACCTTCATGCCTGCCTTCTCAACAATAAACCTGATATTCTGTCCATTTCAGAAACATGGCTTAAACCTTATACAAAAGACTCTGAATTAATATCTCCCAACTATAACATTATTAGAAAAGACAGAACCCATAAAAAAGGGGGATGCGTCACACTCCTCTATTCCTTATCCTTCTTTATTACCCCCTACTTGAAGCCTATTCCCAAATTTAGCAATGCCAAATTAATTCCAGCCCTACTCCATGTAAACAAGCATAAACTAATTTGTATTGTCACCCTCTACATCCCTCCTGGTGACAGTATCCTAATTCTCAAATAAATTCTCTCCTGATTTTCTACAAACATCATTAATTAAACCATAATCCTGGGCGATGTTAACATTAATTGGGCCTCAATACAATCTCCAACTAACTCCCTAAATA
>NC_056746.1:1417828341-1417837255 GCF_019279795.1 Protopterus annectens | reverse complement strand
CACACACACAATAGTACAATATCCATGGATATTCTCATAGCAGTTAGCTAAAAATCACAAAGTCCTAAATGCCAGTTACTATAGTGTAAAAGCCTGGAAGGTTAAATTCTGGAAGTTCCTCATGTAAAGGATCACCCGAAAGACCTGGAAATGTGGAGTGAGAGAACCCAGCTGTGGTTAACCTACAGAGATTACCTTCTGGAAATACTTCTGCGCAGAGCTGAATCTTGGGCCCAAGTCAGGCATGCAGCCTTGCTGTAAGATTGCCTGTATATGGAAAGTGCAATGCAGAGAAGTCATGTGGGTAAATATTTTGGTTCATGGGTTACTAAATAAATCTGATTATACATATGATCTGCCTTCAGTACCATTTTGGTACTTCCTATTTTGTTAATTAGAAAATGGTTTAAACTGGATTACTAATTTTACATATGTTTTCCTCTCTCCACTTGCCCCATTCCATCTTTAAAGCTTTTGTGTGAATCTTCTTTACAACTAATTCTAGTAGTCCATTCCCTAGGTCTTCTCTCTCTGTGAGGTGATTTTACAGATCCAGGAAGCAGCAGTCACTACAGAATCCCCATTTCACCTTTTGTCCTTGATTAAGGTCTTTTCACATCAAATGAACATGTAAGTTGTTAATATTGTATCCTTCATCTTCTGGTTTCTATGCAATTTAAGTCAAATACCTCAAAACTCTATAGACACAAACTTTTTTTTGCAACAAGAAATATCTTTTAACGAATTACCACTTATGACATAGGCAATCCTACATTTATATAAGTGAAAAAACAAACCATATCGACACATTTTCAGTTGCAAACATTATACATCACATATCTTCAATACAGTCACTTTCAACAGGACATGACATAGCTCATTCAATTCCTGCCTTCCCTTTAACCTCTCTCCTCCAAAACATTATTCAGCATGTATTGTTACCACAATTTCCATTTTTTCTATGTAATTTGCTCCTACCCTTTTTTAAAGATCCAACTTCCAGTTCTTTTATCCCTGTTACTGTGTTCACTATTTCCAGCACAGTTGGTTTAGACTTTATTTCCATTTTCTAGGAATTTCTTCTTTGGCAGCCACCAGATTTAAATTTAGTAAGACCTTACTGTGTCTAGGAAATTCCAATTCTGTAGGACAGCTCAAAAAAGAATTTCCTTAGTTTTGCCATTTTACTCATCCAGTAATTCTGACAGTCTGAATGGAATTTTTAAGAGTCTACCAACTCATTACACTCGCAAAAATATATTCCCAATCAACTCTTTCTTCTCCATCATCCAAGCCTTGTTCGCACAGTAGGTAGCGCATCAGTCTCTTAATCTGAAGGTCATCAGCTCAATCCTCTCACGTGGCAGTTTCAACTTTTAGATAAGCTCCATGACACATGTATTAAGTATGTTGTGCTATGATGTGCACTATGAGATAGGTAGGAGTTTTAATCTCACAACAGCCAACTGCATGTGCGTGTGTGTGTGTGTGTGTGTATATATATATATATCTATCCATATATATATATATATATATATATATATATATATATATATATATATTCCCTTGCAGCAATAAAGACATGCTTTTATGGCCTATCCCTGTCTGCCCAACACTTGCAATCTACCCAAGGAAACATTCTTTGGAGTCTGCTTGGACTATAACAATACCTATGCAAACCCTTCTAAGTACAGCTCCTAAATTTTCAAACTTTGACGCATATTTGGGAACTATAAATATATCCTCCTGTTTCTTTGTGAATTGCTTATCCACTCATTTCCCAATCCATTCCAACTTCCTCTGATTGATTCCTATAGTTATTATGCAATATTTTATATTCCTTACTAATTACCCCTTTTTTAACAGCAGCTTCTGTTTCAGATTCTACTAAAAACTCTACCAGTGCTGGTCTTTCAGTTAGGATCCACCTATTACTTTCAACTCACTTATTCCCTGATATCAGTCCTTGATAGGGGAAGGCAATCTCTCGCATACAGTCCAAATGTATTCAATGGCCTCTTCCCACTATTTCCCTTCCCCTGTATTTGTTCCCAATGCCTTGGTTCCTTTGCCAGTTTTCTACAGTAAATTCCTAACCCTCTTGCCTATACTCTGTACCCTTAACTGCTGTCATACCGAGTGGTCGAATATTCTCTCCATTTCTGTGTTGGATCGCGAAACACAAGCTTATCTCATTCAGAATTCTGATGGCTTTCCTCTGGACCTCAAACAGCCTGGTGGCTCATTTCATTGTCACCACCTCAGTAGGAAATGATGACAATGGCTGAGGCATGGATGTTGGGAATGGACTTACTGGTCATTTTAAATCACACCAAAAGTATTGGGTGCCAGCAAGGAAAGTTTTGTTGTCCTGACCTAGCAAGTATACCTGAAAGTGACTATCCCAAACCAAAAGTATTCATGTGAGGCCAAAAAATTCAGTTTCTCCAGCAGAAAAGCTCCACAAATTTCACATGGTTGGCATCAACCACAGTAGGTGTGGACCTCACCTTTGTGCCAGTGGTCTCAGTGTCAATGATTCTAGTATTACCTGAACATATTAGGTAGTGATAGATGAGTCATTACAAAATTAGTTGGGTTTCTCACAGAGCTAAAGTATAGGGGTGTGGGGACTTGTGTAATTCTCTGTTGATACAGGTACGGTGATGATAGTTGAAAGAGTAGTGGAGGATGCTGGCTAGTTTTAATTTTTTTTTTTTTTGGTTGCTTGTTTGGTAGCAGACTGCAGCCTGTTTATAAATGAAATAATTAGGAGGAGGCCAAGACCCAAGCCTTGTGGGGGCACCTATTGGAACTGGAATTGCTAACATAGATACTGAACCACATTCTGCCCTCATACCTTGCCTACCTCAGAAAATGGGGATCTTCTGTGTACCAGTGACACTAGCTTGTGATGAAGATGAAATAATTGCCACAGTAAAACATTCCAACTTGTTGCTGTAACACAGACTTCCCCACTTCACAAGCCATATCAATAATTATTTTACTGTAGTTTTAACACACTGTTACTAGTGCCCCCTTGTATGTTGTGTCTTTCGGCTTTTCCTGGTTAGGGGTCGCCACAGCGGAACTCCGGCCCGCTAATGATTGGCAGTAGATTTTTACGTGCTGAGTTGTCAGCCCTGATGCACCACCTTCAACAAAGGTACGCCCATTCACACAGGTCTCCACACAGAAGACGCTTTAGCTGAGAATCGAACAGGACAATGTCACTGTGAGGCGACAATGCTACTGCAGCACCACCACCATGTATCCTACTAGTATTTATAGAACTACTTGAAAGACAAAAAAATCCCAGATATGCTTCCAGCAAGCAGCACGTTCCTAGCATTTATTCATTCACCAATTACCTACTTTACCCTACTCAGGATCATTCTGACTAGGATAATGCGGATAACTGGAGAATGAATGAAATGAATGACGATCATGATTAGGATAATGTAGCCAATTTGAGAATTACTTAATGATTTCTTTCTTCTTTTCCAGGTATCTGAAGCTTTTTGACATCTACAAATAGCCATGTGTAATTAGCAGTGGCCCTCTGCAGTCAAATGTTTCTCAGGTGCCTAATATCAGCTATGGTTGTTTAACTGATCAAATAAAAGGACTCACTCACATTCATCCACACGTTTTCCTACCAAACAGCCACAGTCACTTTATGGACAGCATACATCTCATATGTCTTATTGTACTCTGATAACAAAAAATACATTAGTAAACAAATACACAGCCTAACTCCCCTCCCTCCAAAAATAGCCACTTCCTGTTTACAGTTCTGTTTTGCCTATTGTGAACAAATAAGACAATAATGGCTACAGTAATGTATTTCAATTTGTTACTCAGACACACACACACGGTCTCACACATCATGCCAGATTAATGGTTATGTCTTCTGCTTTCCACAGACAACCTGACTCTCCCCAAAAGAAAGCCATTTTCTGTACATCAATGACACTATTTTGCACTACAGGTAAAAGAATGTCCACAGCAATACATCAACTTGCTGCTATTATACATGTGGAACTCCTTACCACACACCATTATCACTGATCAAAGTGAAAATAAAAGACAGTGAAATGGTTACCTCACCCCTCCATGTACAATCACTAATAAGCGATCACAAAGATAGTGAAAGAAATAACTGGCCTTTTAATTTCCTGCTATTACTGAAAGTATTTTCAATTCTAGCCCAAACCAGTAAACTAATTAGCTTGAGAGAAAATAAAAAGGAAAATATCTCTTCTGTGAGCAGCATCTATCGTTACCACTGCTCATAGACCTAGCTGATGCTCTGCCAGTAAAACTAAATGTAAAAGAAACCGGTCCCTGAAGATTATGAGCTTTAGAGATTAACTAGTATTCCTGTATCAACCGATTACCTGCTTTATTATCAGGACAACACCGCAACAATGTTAGGATGAAGCACATAATCAGTCAATGAATAAAAAAAAGTATTTTCCTTTTCTTCCGAAACCAGCAGCAACATCTTTAGTACTTCAGTTCCAACAACTGCACCAAACTAGCTATACATAGAACTCTTTATATTCTGGTCACAAACTAGTTCCACATAAGTAAGCAAGTCATGGATGATCAGGGGGCTCCCTGCATCTACAAGTGCCTAACACCTGCTAGGAATATAAACAAAACAGTTATTGCCAGAAAAACAAGCACACAAAATAATTGCTGAAAAAAAGAACAAAAAAAAAAAAACAGTGATAAGGTTAAAAAAAAAGCTAAATAGCATGCAATTCTAGAAAGTGTTAGGAGTGGGCCTAAGCCTGAAACATAAAAATTAATTCTGAAAGGGAAAAAAATTAAGAAACCCAGACTTACTACAGAAAGCAGTGATTTAGTGTTAAGAATTTCAGAGAACACTAGACAGAGAATCACTCAAAACTTTAACTTTGAAATTTATAAACAACGTGGGGTCATTAAGAAATATTGCATGTATGTAATGCAACAACAAATATGTGGAGAGGAAAAGCAATGTGGTGAATTACAGGAGAGTGGGGAGTTACTAAGCAGCAAACAGAAAGTTTAGATTTTAGAGTAGGCATACCATCTACAGCCTATCGTATGTGTTACAAAGAATGGTAAACGGACTTGGATAAATTGTACAACATGTTTTTGGATAGGAAGTATCCTCCAATTTTATCAGCATAGCTAAGAATAAAATTTTATCTACGAGACTTATTAAATGTAATCCCATTTTATCAGCAACTCTTCAAACCGCTCACACATTCTTGGTACATATGATCAAATGAAATTATGCATTTTTTTTTCTACTCTGAAAGAATCAGAAAAATCATTCAAACATTGGTGGCTAATGTTACAAGGTACAAATTTGGCAATTTGCCCCTTTCTGTTTCCTAGAAAAATAAGATGAAAGTTGAGAAACAGACGCTAAGAACTAGCAATACAATTCAGTACTTTTTAAATGTGCCCATTGTAAACACTGACGGTATGTATGGGCATTTATCTGGGTTTGAATGTACGGTATTCTGCAAACTGCAAAGGACAGTTTACCTATAGATCAGATAGTGTTGTTTATATTGCAGTCTGTATTTCCTGTCCTTTCTACATTGCCAAACTGAAAAACCTACAACAGAGAATTTGAGCATATAAACATCATTAGAATAAAAACACACTGATTAAGCATACTTAGTTCACCTTTTTGTACTAGGAAATGTGTTGAAACATTTTAGCAGAGGCCACTTGTCCAAGTACATTGAATTTAGGAAAGTTTAGTAACGGGTTTTTTTAAACTAACATTCCACCAGGTCTAAATTATCACGTTTCTTTAAACAGCTGGTTAAGACTATAAGCTGATAAAAATTAAGCAATTGTTTCGTCATTTACTGTCTGTGGTTATAAAAGCAAACCTCACGATAATTTTATTTCTAATGAAGCTCCTGATTGGACAAAGGCACTCAAATTGTTAGAACAGCCATGGTTTCTGTGGATTTTTTTTGTGGTACTGTTGACTGGTGTGGTTTAATTGTCACTGGTTCCTTCTATACACTTAGTCCTCCACTCTTGTTTTTTGGATGCATGATAAAAAAAAAAAAAAGAGTGCTGCACAACATGTACCCACATTATTCCACTCATGAAGTATATATGCAAATGCCCCCCCACCACCATTCAGACTGTATATGCACCTTTCAAAGAGAACTGTGATGAGGCTGTACCAAACAAGGTTAGGCATGTGCACTTACAGATGGCGTACAGTGCTTGCGCAGCATCAATCCCTTTTCAGCAGTGGAAGGAGTGGGGGGGCACACATTATAACTCTTCTGTTTCTGGATAGAAAACTTTAGGGTACAGCATTTCATGTGGTGCAAACTTGTTACTTCAGCCACACATGTGTCTGTCCCCACACAGTAACACCCCCAAGGTTCAGACAAAAGGACCTGCCAAAGCACCGGATTCAAGTGTGTGTACCTTACGTGTGCAAATTCACTAAAGCCGTAGCTGTGGATCTTAAACAATTTACATAGTACCAGTTATTATGAATTCAAAACTTATCTACTTGAAATGTGATCACACTAATAATGAAACTAACTTCCAACATCTTAGTCAAACAAACCACTGGCAAATGATTAAGTGCAACAAAATTATCACCAAGTTCCACTAAAGTAATACAAAGTATTTATGTTTTTGTTTGCTATGTCGACACAAATACACCCCCTACAGACCCAAAATAATGTACCATGCCTCCCTCTAGTATCTACATAAAACAACTCAGATGGTACACTATCATAGAGAATTCTTTGTTTTCTGAGAACCAAGCAGTTGAGGTACTGCAACCTTGGATTTGGTACATTTAATTCCTGGAAGTCTTTTGCCCCAACACTGGGAATGCAGAAAATACGAGTTTTCTTTGCAAAAAAAGAGACTGTTTAGCTGTAGTAAAATTAAAGTCACATAACAGACTTTACTACTCCTTTCTAAGAAGGCTTCCGCACCACAGGTCATGTGGTTTGTGTACTACAAAATAAATCTCAACAGTATTGGCACTTTTCAAAACAAAATGATTTTCCGCGCATCTTTTAAACATTTGAAGCTTCATAAAATTAACAACGTACCTTGTACAAGCAATAATCTTTAATTCTTAAAATGATAAGAAGTCCTACATTTAAGTTCTAAAGGTAATTAAAATGCACAGCTACTCTGTAGTTTTGCAATAGTGATCTAAAATGGCAATGTTGGTGTCTATATACAGAAAATCCGCATCTGCTCAGAAAGCAAAAAATATTTCAAAACACCTGCTTCAAATAGTAGATAATTTTGCAGAACTGAGAATAACTTTTAAATGAGCACCCCCCTGCATTTGTTAAAAACAATGGCTAAAAAGTACTCTGAAGTCAGTCAGTGGCAGCTTTAGAATTTTCTTACAAAGTCTGTGGCAGAATGCATACCTAGGTTGGTTTCATGTCATTATTCTGGTCACTTCTCAGCATGAAGTTATTTCACTCTGCCTGCAAGACCACCATTCATAAAGCAGCCTACTAACAGGCACTCAAAATTCAAATCCTGTATATTTGAAAAAAGGCACTGTAATTAACTCTTGCCTTTAAACATACTTTAGTAAAGCTAAAAACTACAGAGGAAACCATAATCAAACTTGCACCTTGGTTACACATTGAAAAGGCTTTCCCAAAAGACTGCACATTTTAACTTTACTGACAGTCAAAACACTCTCTGGCCCAACAGTACAGACTATTTTCAATCAACAGTTTCAGTACTTTCCAAGTGCAAACACATTAAAACAATGATATTTTACAAGCACAAAAATCTAAGCATCATTTAATGATGCTCTTTGTGGCAGAAGTAGTTTTTGGGAAGAGTCTATTGAAAGTCTAATATTTTCAAGCTAATTTGTTCTGAAAGTTAAAATGCTGAAAATGTGTTGCTATGCAACAACCAAAAGTAAACTTATCAGCTTAAAATGTGTACCAAAGTAAAAGTTCTTTCATCACATACTCATGAGCATTCCCATTGTAGCACCGCATCCTGCATTATTCATGCTTCACTTTTTTTGCAACTTCTCCACTTAATTCAAGGAGTGGAGCGAGCAGTAAAATATGTTGCTTAGCAGAATCAAATCACTACATTGACAGACCAAATAAGGTCAGAAATAATGTTTACAAAAACTGGTATCTTTCCAATCACAATGTTTCACAATGCTGTCTTTCCACTTCAAGGGGACAGCTACTGTCTTAATTAATTCCGCCCTGCTTAACCAGGTTTCCTTTACCGCTTCTCAGTTTTTAACTCCAAATGCCTCATCCGAAAGAACACACCCATACCCAAAAAAATCAGGGGCTACAGGGTGCCTTCTCAACTTTGCACTTAGTACAGTGTTGAGAACAAACTAGCTACATGGTTTACGTTAGCAATACGGAACACTATTCTCCCTCACATATAAACTAGTAACTTGCTTTGACGATGTTAGCAATGAAATGCAATGTATTGCTTTCAAATAAAACTGTAAAATGGAAACATGGTAGTTAAATTCCCCAAAATATATTAAAATTCCTGTTACATTTTGCTCAAATGTACAGATAAAGTTTTTACAGAGCAAGCTGAAGAAATGCATGAAAGTGCTTTAACAGCTACAGTTACCATTAACCTGAATCTGCTTCTGCAAAGTCTAGTTACCTCGCATGCTAAACAAGAAAACAACCAATAGCGTTAAGTTAAAAACAGTCCAAGTGCCATCTTTGATGGACATTTAAAATCACAAAAAAAAAAGTTCAAATGCAAAGGCAGTTAAACTTTGGTGCTAAAATGTTTACTTCTGTCCAATAAAATAACAAAGTACTTTTCACCTGCATCACACAAAATTACCTTAGACAGGGCAACTGATATTTTTAGTCACACCTCTTAACGC